>NC_056729.1:1724565827-1724860827 GCF_019279795.1 Protopterus annectens | reverse complement strand
ACAGCCCTGCAACTGCAAAAGAAGGATGAACAAAACAAAAAAGGTTATAAATTACATAGCAAATTTATGTGCAGAAGAACAAAAGCAATCATCCAGCATTCGGTGAAGAACACTCACACACACAGATGGGTGCAATACATTTATCATTCATCAAAGGATTTCTGGTGTCAGAATTGTTCGATAGTAAGTGTTGTCGAGAGGTAGATGAGTCAAAGTGTGCAACACACAATGTATGACAAGTGAGGATGAGTACTAATGCTATGCTTTGGATTGCAGGGAACGTTTCTGCACTGGGTTTGCATGCATGTATGTGAGTGTTTGTGGGTCAGGTTAGAGTAAGGGCAAGGCAGGGGGGTAGATGCATTGATATTCTGGGGTACTGGTACATTTGAAATGTGTGTGTGCGTGTGTGTGTGTGTGTGTGTGTGTGTGTGTGTGTGTGTGTGTGTGTGTGTGTGTGTGTGTGTGTGTGTGTCCTCGTGCATGTATGTGTTTGTGAGTGAGTGAGTGTGTGTGTGTGTGTGTGTGTGTGTGTGTGTGTGTGTGTGTGTGTGTGTGTGTGTGTGTGTGTGTGTGTGTGTTAGTCTCTGTTTAGTTTTACTCTTAATAAAAAGATGTTTAGCGGCTAACATCTAGCACTGAGGTTGAGTTCAGTACACGTGAGTAAGCTGGTTACTCAAGTCTGCTAAACCTACCCCAAACCCCACTGTTTCCCCTAACAGTACCATAATTCAAATTACGTCTACAAGTTACTGTTCTTGTTTTTTATTTTTTATTTTTTTTCCGGGGAGGCTGTTAACTGACTGGAAGAGGAAGCTGGTTTACTTGGTTGAATTGCTTTTTAATTGAAATACCTCTCAGCGATTTTTTGTGTAATATTTTATGTATGCAAAGAACATAGATGATAATGTTTTAGTAATCACTTTTTATAAATGCATTTTATATGCCATTTCAAGAAATAAATATTTTTAACTTTTACAAACTGATGTCTGATTCAATAGGATTATCCAATGAACAAAATGAAATGAAATAAATGCGTTAAGTACACAGGTAGAAATCAGGGATAGGACAAAGCAGAACATATTGCTACTCATGTTTGAAAAGACAAAACCTGCTTTGGCGATTTCCTTTTTACTATTCTACTGCAATTAGTTTTCATCTACAAAAACAGCCAAAGTCAGCATCTTTATACAAGTGATGTACAGTGTCTGTAAGAGTTGGCACTAAAATCACAGGGCATTTTCGTATCCAAGCTCTCTAAATATGTATCCAAAGATATATTCTTATGACAGACACGATACGCTATTTTGTATTTTCTAATACACAGAAAGTTAATTCTTTAAATGTGTTTTCTCTGAGACTTGCAAGAAAAACTCATACAAGACAAGCCGCAACTGCTCCGTTTTTCAGGTTAACACAACAATGCATTGCCTGCAGCAAAAAAATTGAAATGAATGGAATTTATATTTCATCACCAAAGCACTTTCTTGGAATACAAATTTAGTGGCAATGAACAGGAACCAACTCAGCTTGCAATATTTTCAGCCGATTGTAAACATCTGTGACTAAATGCCCACCAATATCGACATTCTGCTGCCTTTTTACGCACCTTAGACCCATGAGTAGACACTGTGTTTTGCCCAGAAACAGTCCTGTAGAATGTAGTAGCTGAACATGGAGAGAAAAGCATTTTTAAGGGAGTTTTGTGAACCAAAAAGAAAAATCCTTCAATTAAGGTGCTTTAAAATGAGCTTGAAATCAGAACCAAAACCCTGCATGTTAACTTCTTCAAGTGGCCTGGTCTCAAACCACCCTCCAACAATATCCATACCTCAAAGGAGCAGGTGCAGGCTGGAATTCAGTCAGAGTGCTTCAGAAGAAACCCCCTGCACATAGGTTATTGGTAGTAGTTACTGCATCTCTCAACCTGTACTGTGGGAGCTATTTTTTCCTTTTTTTCCTTTTTTAAAACTGGAAAAGGTCACACATCTTGTTGCTGGGTGTGAGGGCCTGTACAGTAAAAGGCACAATAACGTGGGAAGACTGTTGCATTGGGGACTGTGCAAACATTACAATATAGAAGCAGCTTAGAAGCATTGGAAACATAAACCACAAAGCATTTGAGAGAATGACAGATTTATGGGATCACCCATTACCAACAGTTCAAAAAATAGATGCAAGAAAAACAGATACAACAGTTCAAGAACACTGACAAAAGTAGCATTGATCACTGAAATTGATATACCTCCTTACAGTGTCTTACATACAGTGAGACAGAGAATCATAAAATACCAGGATTTCCAGTCAGAAATGGGGGCATTGTGGAAGGATACCCACACTGTTCCAATAGTCGTTGGAGCAATGGGTCTAATAAAAAAGAATTTACAGTTGTATTTAGATATGCTATTAATAGATATTCCTATGTATAAATTACAGGAGGAATCATTTCTGGGCACATAGCAGGTGGAGTGAACAGCACTTTTGGCTAACATCGAATTTTGAAATGATAATAATTTCATGAACTTCATAATTATACCTGACTTAGGAATGGGGTCCATTCCTGTCATGGTATTAGAATCGCAAAAGACTTAGATAAATTAAACTGGAAGCTATTTCTCTTAGATTTAGCAGGCAGTCTTAACCCCAAATGAATCTGAAACATTTCTTCACAGAATGAAAAGGTTTACCTCTAAATCAGATTGTTGTTTTTCTTTCAGCTTTTCCCGATTAGGGGTCGCCACAGCAGAACTCCGGTCCGCTAATGATTGGCAGTCGATTTTTATGGTGCCGAGGTGCCAGCCCGATGCCCAACCTTCAACGAAGGCACACCCATTCACGCATGTCTTTCAAACGCCACCGCTGGGAGGACATGCAGACTCCACACAGAAGGCGCTCCAGCCGGGAATCAAACGGGAGAACTTCTTGCTGTGAGGCAACAATTCTCCTGCTGCACCACTGTGACCTCTAAATCAGGTAAATGTGCAAAATATGTATTTTGATTCACAGGTAGTTACTAGGCATGCAGTAGTTCAGGAGGCCATTGAGGAGTCAAGTCTAAATTACCCAGAGCACTATATCTATATCTATATATATATATATATATATATATATATATATATATAGATATAATGTGTGTGTGTATAATATATATATATATATATATATATATACACACACACACACACACACGCACACACACATATATATATGTGTGCATATATATATATATATATATATATTCATACCACAGTGTACACTTTGTGCCACTGTATATACAATTCATACCACAGTGTACACTCTGTACCATTGTATACAGCAGACGTACCACAGTGCATACTTTGTGCCACTGTATATGCCAGACATAGCACAGTGTACACTTTGTGCCACTGTATATACCATTCATACCACAGTGTACACTTTGTGCCACTGCATATACAATTCAAACCACAGTGTACTCTTGGTGCCACTCTATAAACCAGACATATCATCGTGTACACGTTGCACCAGTGTATATACCATTCGTACCATAGTGTAACATTTGTGCCACTATATTTACCACACTTACCACAATGTACAATGTGTGCCACTTTATATACCAGTCATATCACAATGTACACTTTGTGCCACTGTACATATCATTCATACCACAGTGTACACTTTGCCACTGTATATGCTATTCATACCACAGTGAACACTTTGTACCACTCTATGCACCATTCATACCACAGTGTACACCTTGTGACACTGTATATACCAGACATACCACAGTGTACACTTTGTGCCATTGTATATACCAGATGCACCACACTGTACACTTTGGCCACTGTATATACCAGACATACGACAGTGTACACTTTATGGCATGGTATGTTACCCTGAGGACTCTTTTTACCAGTATGGTTGGGGTCGTTCCGCTAGGGACAAACATGTGTTTGTTTAGGATTTGACTTTGCAAGTTGACACTGTTTCTCCCACTGGTAGTATCCTACCAGTAGTCTGGGTAACAGTGCTGTGCAATGCTTAGCAGTGCTTCATATTCGATTTGCATGATATTTGCCTTTTGGCATTGATGTCTTCTTCATTACATGTTATATATGTGTCTTGCAGCCTTGCTTCATGTGTACGTACGCTGTATGGCATCCTGGGAACTTCAACACTTTATTGCAATAACACCTCACATCTGGCTTTACTGCAGTACTCCAGTTTACATATTTCTGTTATGTAGCAGGTTATACCACTTCACACTGTACATAGATTCAGTTCACGTTTGGTTTGATTTCATGTGGTGATAATTAGTTTGCTGATATATCATGCATGTCTATTGCTATGATGGCTTAGTGGTTAACTACTGTGACTATTGTGTATAGGGTCCTGAGTGTGAGCCTTGCAGAGGCAGTTTATTTTGTTGCTGGGCAGAACATGGGCCATTGGATCCAGAGTGATTAAGGCACTTTAAAGTGGTTGTAAGCAGGTTTGCGCAGATTTGTGCGACCGTACGCACTGCTAACCTCCGGTTACAGTTTTTTACATCATGTAAACATGCGTGGCCTGCCGTTCGACATCAGTGTAATGGCAGGATGCTCAAAAATGAAGTTTGGGTGTTCCAAAAGGGACATACATATCTTTGTTTCAAGAGTAGCTTCTACTTTGCTTAATCTGTGTGGGCAATACTTACCCCCACGCAAACACACTTAGACAAGCTTACCGCTGCTTATTCGTGCTTAAACCTGCTTAGTAGTGCCTTATTCATTATGACATTGACACTTCACATGTGCATTTCATGCAGTACTCCAGTTCACATCGAAGTGTTATTATGTAGGTTATATGGCAAAACGATGTAAAAATATGTTCATATACAGATTTCCCATGGAAAATTATTTGTGCTGCAGTGGAACTCAAACTACACTATTGCTGTGCTGCTTCATTTGCATATATATTCCTTGTTATCCTCTTCAGCCTTTTCACCTGCTTTAACCTTAGCTAAGCGATGGGCATACCTGTGCACCTATGGTTAGCTGTACTCGGGGTTTTAAATAAAATAAATACGAGGGTTTCTTCATTGTATTTCAATGTACTGTTGCTGCTGAACACATGGGGACTGTTGGTGGAGATATGCGGACACCTATGAGCAGTTTCACTCATTTATTTATACTTTCTTCTGTTCTACTTTGCAGGGGCATGTTTATTCTGAGAGCTCTGCTCTCAGACATGCCCCCTGCACTTGTCCATGCTCAGAGTAGGATTTGGAGTTCAGGCAGTGCGCCTTCATTAATATGCATGGCGTGCTGCCATCCTCCTCAAACTGCCGCTTACGTGCAGCACAGCAGATTAATAAATCTGGGGGAAGGTTTGCACTTCTGCTGCCTTCTCTACCCAAAATGATTATTGCAAGGAAATGGAAGACATCTCCAGAGGTAAATATGAGTCGTCTTCACCAGGAATATGTGAAGTTACTGAGATGTCTCCAAAGATTCTACAAACTAAATCCTAAAATACAAAAAACAGACATTTGGAAAACAACTTGCACATATGAAAAAAGAAAAAAAAAAGGATAAACATGGATTGTGTGATTGGTTTATAGCACCGTTGACTAGTCTGTTACATCTGGACACAGTCAGAGAAGTGATGTTCTACGCTAAATTGTTACAAGTCATCTTTGTTGCTACTGTTTTAAATTCTTTACATGTGATGCTTCTTGAATATTTAATGAAAAAAGCATTCAGTTCCAAAATGGGCATATGCTAATGTTTATTCTGAAGCATTACTGACCTGCGCATCAAAGAGCAAGTCTTTATATAGCACTGTAATCTGACATGAAACAAATGGGATGCACAATAACAGAGAGATTGTAATTTTTCCTTAGAATTATAAATATATACCATACATTTTTACAATACTACATTTAACTAGGGGCAGTTTACATCATATTCCATGACATCAGCTAAAAGCTAGAAAAACTAAACAGCAGTACATGTTGTGTAAATTGTACAACTTCAGATACCTTTACATTAGTTTAATAATTATGACACTTTTGTAAATATCTTCATAATGGGACATGGCTAGCATAATTGTTTCATATCAAAATGAAGATTACATTTAAATGACCAAATCTGGTGGTGAAGGCATGGGTCTGCTATAAGGACAAATGAACTGACATCAGTTTATTACTGTTATTAAACTAAATTAAACATTTATGATTACTGTGGAAATTGGCAAGGCATATAGTAAAACAAATGAGGAAAGAGGCTGGAGGGGCTAAGCCCTATTTCTCACAACGAAATGATACAGTTAAGTATACTGAAAGTTTTTTTGCGAAAATGCCCATGGTTATTACCTATACGTCAGAGGTGAATAGGATTAGGGAAGTGGTCAGAAGTAACTGGCACATCTTACACACCGATGAGAAAGTAAAAGAGCTGGCAGGCTAATGGCCTAGTTTCATGTATAAAAATAAAAAGAACCTTAAACAACGTTTATGTTATCCTAGATTTAGGGATAAAACAATGAGGTACACGCAAGTGTCAGGAATGTGCATACTGTGATTACATTGATCAGTCTATGTATTTGAAGCATCCAGAGACATGCTATTTATGGAAACGTAGGGTTTCAGCAGACGGCAATACACAATGTTATTTATGCAGCACACTGGGTTTTGTGCTTCAAATTTTATATAGGCAAGACCAACCGGAAACTGAAAGAGAAAGTGAGGGATCATTTGTACTGTACAAGAAGAGGGAATGACTGTAGTGCTTTAGCAAAACACACACTAACAAATGGCAACACACATACATTTGTATTCCAAGTTTTGCAAGTTGTGACTGAGTGTGTGTGTGTGTGTGTGTGGGACTTAGTAAACATGACAGAAAGTGCAGAATTATAGTGGATTTTAAGGTTAGGAGCGCATAGGGAAATGGGTCTGAATGACCATGTACCCCTAAAACCAGTATTAAAGGTAAAGAAAAACAGATAAATGTATTGTTCTGCATTTTTGTTTTTTTACTTGCTACTTTTTTATGTGCTGTTTTTAGATGCTGTTACTTTAAAAGTAAATACCTTGTGGATCAATTAGGATTCTGCATTGTCATGTTAACTGATACTAAAATTTAATATAAAAGTTCATTTGCTTTACTTTTTAGTCTGATGAAGTGGTGGTGAACACTGCGAAAAAGCTAACTTTTAATAAAACCTGTGGATTTTACAACTGCTGAGTATTGCTTTTCTGCCTGTTACTAGCTGTGGTTGTGATTAAGTTAAAATCATGTTTATGAGCAGATGAACCATTGCAAAAATGACTGCATGTTGAACAAGATTTTTTCTTATCTATTGCAGTTCTTGGCATATTTACATTTGTATAAATGCATGCTCATAAATCCATTTTCACAAAAATAACTAGCAAAATGTGTGCAACAAAGGCAAACTGCTAGTAGACAGAAGAATTTAGCATCATTTTTGTTATTCTGAAACTATAACTTAACAGCATTCTTCATATTCTCTAACACTGTCCTTCTTGCCTTTAAAACTACTTCCTGTGTTTATCATATTGGTTATTTCACCCTTCCTACCAAAATATTGTAGTTTATTTTGTTTATTCTTAGAAAGAAATATGACGAATTTGGTTTAACAAACCTTTGCTGGAACATATATTAATTTTTTACTAACAAAAATGATATTGTCTACATAACTAGAAAATACCTAGGTCCCCATATAGTACCCAAAGTTCAATCCTTATATAATCATTTACTTTTCTCCTCTTTAACTACTTCAGGTACAGAGCAAGCAAACAAAATGGGCAAGTGGACAGTCCCAATTCGCACCTTTTTCCTAATAATGCAGTCATGACAGATTTTACTTGTACATATGACTCACCCACAATCTCCCAATCTATACCCAGCTCCTAGAATATCTGAAAGAGCTTGCCACGTCTCACATCACCCAGCTCCTAGAATATCTGAAAGAGCTTGCCACGTCTCACATCACCCAGCTCCTAGAATATCTGAAAGAGCTTGCCACGTCTCACATCACTAAATGCCTTTTCTATGTTTAACTAATACCTACTGCCCTTTCTCTCCAATCCGTTACACGAACTACTTGCCTAATAGACCGTAAGTGCCTCATGGCTTTTCTCTTTCCCATTGTCTTTGCTTTCCCTTAAAAAATTCCCATTTTTAAAAGTGTCCTTCCTGAATAATAAAAGTTATAAGCTTGTCATTTTGTTTTAGCTAAAGTTAATGAATGCAGTTGCTGAGTTCCTACCATCTTTTAACTACATTGAAAACATAGCTATTCATTAAAGGTTTTATATATGTAATGTATGTATACTTTTATAACATGAATTTTATTCCATTAAATTATGATATAGCATCTTTTTTTTATTATTATTTATTTATTTATATTTGTTTACCGGGGTAGTCCAACTGGGGGAAGCCCATTTTCAGTGGAGGCCCAGGGAGAAAAGCTCTATAACATAATGTACATAGAAGTATTATAACTACACAGACAGAACTAAAAACATAATTCGCAGAATTAACAAGCAGGTTTTGAATGTAGTATATCATGAGAGTGGAAGCAGAGATACAGACAGTTACAAAGTATGAGAGACAGAAAGTCTTTGTCTAACAACATCAGAGTGGAAGCAGAGATGCAGACAGTTACAAAGTATAACAGACAGAAAGCCTTTGTCTTACAACAACAGAATGGAAGCAGAGATACAGACAGTTACAAAGTATAACAGACAGAAAGCCTTTGTCTTACAACAACAGAATGGAAGCAGAGATACAGACAGTTACAAAGTATAATAGACAGAAAAAGCCTTTGTCTTACAACAACAGAATGGAAGCAGAGATACAGACTGTTACAAAGTATAAGAGACAGAAAGTCTTTGTCTTACAACATCAGAGTGGAAGCAGAGATGCAGACAGTTACAAAGTATAATAGACAGAAAGTCTTTGTCTTACATCAGAGTGGAAGCAGAGATACAGACAGTTACAAAGTATAATAGACAAAATGCCTTTGTCTTACAACAACAGAATGGAAGTAGAGATACAGACCGTTACAAAGTATAACAGACAAAAAGCCTTTGTCTTACAACATCAGAGTGGAAGCAGAGATACAGACAGTTACAAAGTATAAGAGACAGAAAGTCTTTATCTTACAACATCAGAGTGGAAGCATCCATATTTAGTACCTACAAATTTCTGACAGCTTAATTACATACATTTTATAGGCATGACAGAATAAGGACATAACTGAAGCTATTTCCTTAGAGTCTTAGAGATTGTATTAGCTCTCTAAGTATAGATTGCTAGAGGGTAGCTGAGTAGGTTAGAGGTATGTGAAAAATGGAGCGCTAGAGTAGTTTGTAAGAGTATGCTGGGGTTACTGTATCCAGGAAGAGAAAGAAAAAAGTAAAAAATGAGCATTAGCCAGGGTTGATACAAGGCAGATCCATTTGTTATCGAGGTCCTGTTTTAGCAGTTTATTTTTAAATTGTGGTGGGTTGTTAATGTTACAATATGCTGGGAAACTGTGTTCCAGATTTTGGAGATATAATGGGAATAGAGGGAGTCTCCAGCTTTATTCTTGCTTTTTGAAAAGTTTAGTAATATTTTCAAATTGGAGTTGTTGAGTCATAGCATAAAGTTGAAGCATTTGTTGCAAGACAGTGGTCTTGTCTGGTTGCTATACAAAGTGGTGGGTGACAAGTTGGGTGAGGGTTAAGTGTTGGGGGAGTTTTAACCATTTTAGTTGGAGAGCAGAACAGTGGTGGGACCTGTGAAGGGAGCTTGTGGCAAATGTGGCTATTTTGTTGTAGCAGGACTCGAGTTTTGTTATGGCTGTTTTACTTATGTTAGTGAAGATGGAAGAGACAGAGTACAATGGACAGGAAATTAGTTCTGGCATTGTCTAGTCAGGTCTGGTTGTTAAGGAAGGGCTTAATTCGGTACAGAGAGCCTAGCTTAATGTGTGTCTTCTTAATGAACTGTGATAGATGCAAGTCAAATTTCATTTTGTTATTCATTATAACACATAGTAGTTTGGTTTGTGAGATGGCAGTTATAGTAGTGTTATTGGATGAGTGTATTTGGAATCTGGTTAGGGTATTGGGTGATTCAGTGGAGGGAAACAGCATCAGCTTGGCCTTGTTAGGGTTCAGTAGGTTTGCTTCGGCTAGCCAGGATTCGACTTCAGAGAAGGATTGCTGTGCAGTGATCTTTAGTTGCTTTAAAGAGGATGTAGTACATATGAGGGTTGAGTCATCTGCGTATTGGATGACTGAGGCAAGAGGGGTATTCTTGTGCCGAAGACTTTAACCCTTTTCTCTACTGTCTTCTCCATCTCACTTACCTGAATAAATAAGCTTGTCATCATAAATACAACTACAAATTTCTCTTTTACATAATGATCCACTACCTTTAGCCACATATACAACTTCTCTCCTTTTTGCTATTATAAAGAACACAATTGCTCCTTATTTCCCTGCACGCAATACCTCCATCTTATTTACAGTTCTATCAAAACCTGTACTGCATTAAATAACCTCTTCTTTCTATAAACCACAGCAAATCATTAGTTTCAGTCACCTAATTTGCCTCCTTAATTAACACTTTTTTTCAGTTTTTTCCTAGTCTCGACTTTTTTTTATATAATAAAACATATTCTTTCCACTTCTTCTGCACTGAGAACAACTAAATCTATATTCCTCTTTCACATGCCTTTCTTCTCCAAAAACAGCACTTTTTACAGTAAGCACTGCTGTACTCTTCCTTGTTAACAAATAAATAAATAAAAGGCTACCCCCTGTAGTGTATCAGTCTTCATTTACCATTAAAGAAAACAGCATTTTCTGAATGCTGCAATTCACCCTTCAACAGTTTCAAAGAAACATTCCCCTCTCAGCTCCAGTCCATCTTCCATACAACTTTAATCATATAAAACTCCTCCCTTTGTCATATAAAGTCCTAAACAGGTTCATAAATTAACTTTCTGCACCTGCTAAGATGACAGACCTAAATGATCCAAGTCCATTTTATTCAAGATCTATGAAATTGAGCCTCTTGCTAAGGTCAGCTTGGCACACAAATATTCCAAGGCTGCAATTCTTCCATATTACCCATAATGCACCCAGTCCCCAATGTTCTCCAGAACTTCATAATATGCTGCTCAAGAATAAAAGCACAAGTAATTAAACTATGCACAAGCACATACATTTGTAAATCTCTTCTCTGCCTTTCCTCAAACAGGAGGGGGGAGGAAGGGCATGTTGAACAGAATGGAATTGTATCTTCACCTACTGTGACGGTAAGTACCTAGCCTAAGGGTTTACATATAAAAAAAAACATAAAAAAAAACAAATCCACAGAACCAAGAAATATCTCAAGAACCATAACATTTATTTCACATACAGACACTAGTCAACGTTCACATAACAGCTTCAGCAGGTGTAACATCAACAGAAAATCAATCAAGGTATTAAATATCCATTCAAAATCACATGACCAATTGCATAAAATTAAAATTTAAAAACATCTTCTTCTTCTTTCGGCTGCTCCCGTTAGGGGTCACCACAACGGATCAACTGTTTCCATTTCTTCCTATCCTCTGCATCTTGCTCTGTCACACCAACCACCTGCATGTCCTCTCTCACCACATCCATAAACCTTATCTTAGGCCTTCCTCTTTTCCTGTTACCTGGCAGCTTCATCCTTAGCATCTTTTTCCCAATATACTCTCCATCCTTCTTCAGCACATGTCCAAACCAACGTAATATTGCCTCTCTGGCTTTGTCTCCAAACCTTCCAACCTGGGCTGACCCTCTAATATACTTATTCCTAATCCTGTCCATCCTCATCACACCCTCTTCAACTTCTGCCACTTTAAGCTCCAACTCCTACGTTTTTGTCAATGCCACTGTCTCCAACCCATATAACATAGCTGGTCTCACTACCCTCTTGTAGACCTTCCCTTTCACTCTTATTGGTACTTGTGTGTCACAAATCACTCCTGACACTCTTCTCCACCCACTCCATCCTGCCTGTACTCTCTTCTTCACCTCTCTTCCACACTCACCATTACTCTGAACTGTTGATCCCAAATATTTAAACTCATCCACCTTTGCCACCTCTACTCCCTGCATCCTCACCATTCCTCTATCCTCCCTCTCATTCACATACATATATTCTGTCTTAGTGCTGCTGACCTTCATTCCTCTCCTCTCTAGAGCCTATCTCCACATCTCCAGGGTCTCCTCAACCTGTTCCCTACTCTCACTACAGATCACAATGTCATCTGCAAACATAGTCCACAGGGACTCCTGTTTGATCTCGTCTGTCAACCTGTCCATCACCATTGCAAATAAGAAAGGGCTCACAGCTGATCCTTGATGTAATCTCACCTCCACCTTAAACGCATCTGTCACTCCCACTGCAGACTTCACCACTGTCACACTACCTTCGTACATATCATGTACCACTCTTACATACTTCTCCGACACTCCTGACTTCGTCATACAATACCACAACTCCTCTCTAGGCACCCTGTCATATGCTTTCTCTAAGTCCACAAAGACACAATGCAACTCCTTCTAACCCTCTCTGTATTTCTCCATCAACACTCTCACAGCAAACATCGCATCTGTAGTGCTCTTTCCTGGCATGAAACCATACTGCTGATCACTAATCATCACTTCCCTTCTTAACCTAGCTTCCACTACTCTTTCCCATAACTTCATGCTGTGACTGATCAGTTTAATCCTTCTGTAGTTACTACAGCTCTGCACATCACCCTTACTCTTAAAAATCGGTACCAAAACACTTTTTCTCCATTTCTCAGGCATCCTCTCACTTTCCAAGATTTCATTAAACAATCTAGTTAAAAACTCCACTGCTATTTCACCTAAACACCTCCATGCGTCCACAGGTATGTCATCTGGACCAACAGCTTTTCCATTCTTCATCCTCTTCATAGCTATCCTTACTTCCTCCTTGCTAATCCACTGCACTTCATGATTCACTATCCGCACATCATCCAACCTTCTCTCCCTCTCATTCTCTTCATTCATCAACCCCTCAAAGTACTCTTTCCATCTGCTCAACACACTCTCCTCGCTTGTGAGTATGTTTCCCTCATTATCCTTTATCACCCTTACCTGCTGCATATCTTTACTAGCTTGGTCCCTCTGTCTAGCCAACAGGTCCTTTTCTTCCTCCTTAGTGTCCAACCTTTCATACAACTCTTCATACGCCTTATCCTTAGCCTTCGCCACCTCTCTCTTTGCCATGCGCCTCATCTCCTTATACTCATGTCTACTTTCTTCATCTCTCTGACAATCCCACTTCTTCTTCGCCAAACTCTTTCTCTGTATACTCTCCTGTACTTCTTCATTCCACCACCAGGTCTCCTTGTCCTCCTTCCTCTTTCCAGATGTCACACCAAGCACCTTTCTAGCCATCTCTCGTTCTAGCTCTGCTGTAGTTATCCAGCTATTCGGCAACTCTTCACTACCACCCAGTGCCTGTCTTAACTCTTCCCTGAACTCCACCTCACAATTACCCTTTTTCAATTTCCACCATTTGAACCTTGGTGCTGCCCTCACACTCATCCTCCTCTTCTTGATCACCAATGTCATCCTACGAACCACCATCCTATGGTGAATAACTAAATTTTCCCTGGTCACCACTTTACAGTCTCCAATCTCCTTCAGATTGGCCCTCCTACATAAGATATAATCCACCTGTGTGCGTCTTCCTCCACTCTTGTATGTCATCCTATTTTAAAATTTAAAAACATAATCAGCATTAAATCATTATTTAGGAAATTTTATTACACAGTTCACATAGAAGTCTTTACGCTCATGGTACCATTTAGACCTGGCGGAACATGGGTCCACTTTAGTTCTTGTTTTCCAGTAATATTTGTTAAATCTCTGCCCATAAATGGCGCATGCACTACCTGCAAAATCAAAAACTGGAAGCTGAATGTCATCTTACTACTTTCTAAATGCTTATATAAAGCATCTGTTTCGATCTTCCTTGAAATGTCGGATAAATGATTACTAATTTGTTCTTGTAGCTTATGATTAGTTTTGCCAATGTGGTATGCTGTACAGGAAATGCAATGCAGCCAACATTTTTTGTATTACATGTTCCATGAGCATGTAATAAAAAAGGTCTTGCAGTTAGGGGGTGTTGTATTTCTTAATCAGTGTATATTTATGGGCAGTAAACACAACTAACACACTTAAAGGTTTCCGCTCTACAGAAATTCACCTCACTGACGTATCTCGGTTGATCCTTATAACCTAAAGGTTGGGAGGTTGGCATAATGGTTAAGGTGTTTATCTTACAGACTCAAGGTGCAAGGTTTGATTCTTGCATGAGGTAAATGGCTAGGCTTAAAATGGCCAACAAGGGCAGTTAGTCTAGTACTAACCTATGAACCTTTGAATCTAGGATGATCTACTCCATCATATTCAAACTATTAGTAATGACTTTTCAGCTCATCTAACTGGGTAATAGCATAGAAGCATTGCATGTACTATGATGGTGGTCTCAAACAAGGCTTCTAGACCTACAGGTCACATTGAACTGTTACTGTATTACAATGGTATGCAGAAAAGCCCATAGATTTAATATGAGGATGTATTTTGAAGAATGGCTGAGATGTAGCCACTGTTCTTTTTCAATGCAAACTAAGAGTCTATATGCCACAGATTTGCTAAATTTGTCATAAGAGAATTTAAGACACTCTGAAAGTCACCAAGACTTTAGAGACATATGCTGTAGAAATAACTGTGTGTATTTTTGACCTGTTAAAATAAAATCTTAACTGTACATATAAATGCTCAAAAAGTAAAACATTACTACATGAGCGTTTATATAGCTGCATGGAATCAGGAATATCAGACAGGATGAAATCCTCCTCCTCAAGGAAGAGTAAACCCATCTGGTGGACATCTTCAATAAATAAGCTCTATAATAAAAGGAAACAATTGACGTCCAGGACCAAGAAGGAGCCGATATCTAATTGGAAGCAATCTTTCCTTAGTCTGAACAAGCAAATAAGAGCACTAGTGAAATCCTCCAAAGCAAACTTCGAGTCCAAACTGCCCACATCTACTAAAGACAATCATAAGGCTTTCTTCACATATGTCCGCAATCTCAAGGGAAGCATCCGTATCTACTCAGAACTGGTGGTCAAGGACACCGCATACACAAACCCTGGAGATATAGCCAACCTGCTGGCAAACAGGTTCAGTGAAAACTTCACTCCTCTGTCCCCCAATCAGTAAAACAGGACATCCCCAATACCTGCCTCCCTCCCCTTATCTCTAGGGAGCAAGTCATCACTGCCTCTCAAAGGCAAAAGATACAGCCTCCATGAGACCCAATAACATCCCAGGCTACATCCTACATGAACTCAGGCAGGAACCTGCAGCACCATTAGGCACCCTTTTCAACCAAAGCCTAAGTACCAGCTTCATCCCAGCCGAGTGGAGGACAGCTACTGTCATCCCTTTGCACAAAGGTGGAGCCTTCACCAGTCAAGGAAATTCTAGACCCATAAGCCTAAGTAGCCTGATCTGCAAGGCCATGGTGCGGATTATCATGGACCTCATTAACAAGGACATTGACAACCTCCAGACACTTGATCTGACACAGTTTGGTTTTGTAAAGGGGAGGTCAAGCCTGTTAAATGTGGTCGACTTCTTTGAGACAGTCACCAAGACCACAGACTAGGGGAAGACTGTGCACACCACCTACCTTGACCCTGCCAAGGCCTTCGATACTATTCCCCACTCAGGTATAATAGATAAACCCTCTCAACTAGGCAGCAAACTGGCTTACTGATAGAACCCACCTAGTCAAAATAGGGGAAGCCACCTCAAGCAGTAGACCCGTAACAAGAGGTGTACCCCAGGGATCAGTCTTGGGGCCTCTACTGTTTAGGATATAATTCTCGGAGGTGCAGGCCAAATCTAGTGGGCTATGGCTGACCAAGTCTGCAGATGACTGCAAGCAGGGTGCTGTCATCAATTCCCCTAGTGATGTGGACATCCTCCAAGAGGGACCCACCCAAAAAAATGACTGGTGCCAGAAACATGGCCTCAGACTGATGCCAAAAAATGCATCATCATCATCCCTTTTGGGGAGAATGATGTCCCCACAAATTATCACACTGACAATAAGGCACTAAGCACGCAGTCAGTCGTGAGGGACTTGGGAACCCAGGTTGATAGCAAACTGACTTTTTCCCACCATATTGCCTCCATTGTACAGAAAGCTTTCTACATGGCCCACCTCATTAGTAAGGGTATCTCATCCAGGGACAAGGTGGTCATAACATCCCTGTATTCTTCCCTTATAGGACTGATTATTGAATACAATGCCTCTTTCGGCATGTACCTCACAAAGCACATGCAGCAGCTGGAGAGACCACAGAGATTCCTCAGCGGAGAATCCAGGGCCTCAAACATCTACCCTACACAGACAGGCTAAAAGCCCAATCCCTCTACTCAGTCTCCTACAGACTCCTCAGAGGTTATCTCCGATTGGCATACAAAGCTATCTCAGACCCCACACTGATGGGACTGCTGCACATCCACAATCAAGCTCCACTCGAGTAACCCGCACACGAGACCTCAACCTGGTCTGTGACATCAACAGGACTTGTTGGCAGGACAGATTTGTGTCCCAGAGACTCCCCCTTTTGTGGAATAGACTCCCTCTCCATGTAAAGCAGAGTGCCTCATTAAACCTTTTTAAGCACAACCTGGATAACTTGCTGGGGAACAGAAAATGCACACTTGGGATTCCACCTATGTCCCAGCTGGACAGTGACATAGGGTGCTGACTTGTTGGAACATGGGCTAAATTCTTGGCTAGGCTTGTAAGGGCCTCAGCGCCAATAGTCTAGTAACTTCCCATGATCCTATACTCCTCGTTGTCATTTTAATTTGAGAAAATACTGTGAGATTAATAGCCTGGCTTAAATTTAACTCAGTGGTGACCTTAATTATAAAGAGAGAATTCATCTTCAAGGTCACACTCTCTTTGGGAAAGGTCTGGGATGATCACTACAGAAGGCTAAACTTCCTGTGGTTCTTCTGGCTGAAATTACTGACTCCAGAAAAATAAACTTCTAGGACATGCACTTTAGTTTCTACTAGAAGTAGGTTAGGGAAGGGGGAGTAAAGTCAACTTATCCACACAAAGTTCAAATCCCAGGGTAGGCAGAATTCTTAATAGGGAGTTTGACGAGAAGGACACCCCTGAGAAAAGCTTCACACACTGTGGAACCTTTGATGAACTATAAATGGCTGAAATGTAAATTATAATAGAGGAATAACTGAGTTTGGTCTGGAATATGTGAAAGTGATAGATGAAAAATACCTAAAGCAGGAGATTTAAAATTGTCCAACTTTGAGAAGAGGCCCAAACTTCAAAACCTGCCCACTTGCTCTTGTATGTTTTCTTGGCACTAGGTTTGAGTGGAGATAAGGATTTGGGCAACCCTTGACAGGTATCCGTCATCCCTAGTCATTAAAAGAAGTAGAAAATCCAAGTGATTCGATGACAGAAGTGAAGATCTGGATGTGACTTGCTGGAAAGGTAAGTGAGCATGATTCTGGAGGGTCTCAAGGACAAAGGCTTTTCCAGAAGCTGAGGCCAAGGGGTGACTTTATTTGTTAATGTCATAACAGACTATGAGACTCACTTCTCACTTGTTTACCTTTACTTTCTGTAGACACCAGGGGCTATGGGAAACTGGCAGAAAGCACACAGACAGGAATGCTGGGAATATTTCTGGACTACAGCGTTCATGAGCCTCTGCCCCAGATGTGATATCAGTGAGTAGAAGTTAATGTCTTTTGCATTGCTTACATATGTAGACATATTTCAAGAAAGCTTCCCCCACTATTGAAACCTTTCTTTGCTACCGACAAGCTTAAATCTATCTGTCTGCTAGTGAACAGTCTTCCCTAAAATATGTGTTGCTATCAGAAAATGATCTGTTTTCATAGCACAGTGACATACCTGTGTGGACTCTTGACAGAGGACATATGAAAGTTTTTTGTGCTTTATTATATCCCATACCACAACTATTCTGTCTCTTTGAATAGTACTCAGACAATGTGCAAGTGAATCTTAAAACTCCAAGCTGTTCTGCTGTCATCTCTAACAAGCTGATAAGAGGCTGGTCTGCAATAGTGACCAGACACTCTCATGCTCTAATAATGCCCTTCAAAAGTCTCCCTGCCCATACTTATCAATGTTTGCTGACCCTATCCCTGCCTTTACCGCCAACAGTACACCTTACACATTACCTTAGAAAAATCTTGTATATAATACTATCATTATTCAAGCCAAGTATGTCTGAATTTGTGGTAGGGTTTTGTTAATGGATCACAAAAGGAAACTACTTGTTTTCCTTTTGTGGATTATTTGGTATGCTGATTTTTGAAATGCCATCATCACTGATTCTTGTGCACTGCAATAAGTGTAAATCCAAAGGAAAGTGCAGCCCTAAGTCACAGATCAAGCATAGAATGCCAAATAGAAATGTACTTTAGCGTAACACCACTTTATTTGAACGCTTTTGTCATAAGACAGACTTCTTCAGAATAATAAAACATCAGCAGGAAATTCTATTTAAACACCTCAGTTCATTGGTCAAATATTAATAAGTTAATTAATACCACAAAACATCATTTCTCCTAGCCACTATGCAGTATAAAAATAGATTCATAGATTAGTACTAGGCTAACTGCCCTTGTGGACTATTTGAAGCCTAGCCAATTACCCCATATGAGAATCAAACCCTGCACCTTGCATCTGTAAGGTAAACACCTTAACCATTATGCCAACCTCCCACCCTTATCTTAATCTTCAAGAAAACACAACCATTTAAAAACAAATACGTACACAGTAAAGTAATCCATATATGCATGTAATAATATGTGTTTGCATATATCCAAAAATATACCTAAATCGATCTGTTTATCCCAACATCTAGAATGTTAAAAACAATCCATGTATTTTAATCTTAGTAAAGAACTAATGGACAGCCTGTCATTAAGCCCAGGCATTTGTCCTGATTTGCCACTTCAACTCCAAGAATTCAAGATATTCATCAAGTGGACCCCACCCCCCCACCCCCACCCCCGGGTGCCCAGGTCAACATGATCTATTGCACCAAATTTGAAAGGGTGTGTAGGGAACATCCTAATATGTTTGTACAGTGCATTCTTCTTCTTGTGCTGGTTGATGTCAAATAAATGCTGGCAAATTCTCTGTTTGAGAGCTCTCTTGGTTTTACCTATGTAGAAAGCATCACATAATGCGATGTAAACTATTCCCTTAGAGTAGCAATAATACTTTTTATGAGGCAAGATGGTCCCAAAACATTTACGTGCCATTTTGCCATTGTCAAAAATAAAGGGCTATTGTGCACATTTAAAGTTACCAAAGTCACCTGAATTACATACTTTTTTCTTAACCAGCCCCTTCAAGGAGATGTCCTTCTTATAAACCAACAGGGGTTGTGAACCTACTCTGCTGGCCACCTCGTTGTCAAAATTATTATTTTCAGTAGAGGCCCGCGGAGATAAGCTCCAAGATTAAACTAATGTAACAGGAATACAAAGCAATGCAGCAACATAAAACTAATACATGTTAAAAATACAAATACAGTAAAACTGCAAACTAACATAGTAAAACTAGCTTCAAGGAGTAAAGGCACAAAACGCTAAAAAGTGATTAAATACATTATAGCTGTAGGCTAGCATAGAAGGAACTAACATCAACAGAGAAACATGAATGCAGGTTTGGGCAATGCAGTGGAATGAGAAGCATATATCTGAGGTATATAGTTTGACATTTGTTATACAGAAGAGTGGGGAAGACATGAGGCTCTAGCTAATTATCATGTCTATTTAGAACTTTACACGTATATAACATAGGTGGTATTTATACAAAAGCTGACAATGAAAGTGCCAGGAGCAGGAGTGGGGTTTTAAAAATGTACAAAGTAAGTTTCATGTAATAATAAGGAAATAAGAAACTCGCATATTAACTAAGAAGAGGGTTTATTTACCCACTAGTGGGTTATAGAAGGGGAAAAAGCAGTGTACTCTGCAGTTAGTGTTAATCTGGGTTAGTACATGGGCATAACCAATGTGCTTTAAGGTGTAGTTTTAGCTGGTGCTTGAAAAGTGGTGAAGATGAAAGTAATTGTAGGTTGCTGGGGAGTCTGTTCCAGATCTTCCCCACGTAATTAGAGAAGAGGGAGTCTCCTGCTTTATTATGGGATTTCTGGATGGTTACTTGTAATATTTGCTGAGCGAAAGGTAGTAAGATTTCTATATGGAGAGACTATGCTACTAAGAATAGGAGTATTGTTGGTATAAAAGAGAACGTATGGGTAATTTGTAAGTTGCTGAAATAGTAGCTGGTTTTGGAGTTCTAGCCATCTTAGCTGTTTGAGATTTAAACAATGATGGGTTCTATATGGTGAACCCATAGCAAATCTGGCAATGTTGTTGTAGGAAGTTGCCAGTTTGTTTAGGTTAGTTTTGGAAAGATTTGAATAGATAGATGAAGCATAGAGGAGGGTAGAGATCAGGTGGGTATGGGCAATGGTGGTTCTAGCTTCAGGGGTGAGGAAGGATTTTATCTTACAAAATGAGCCGAGTTTTCTGTTAACAGTTTTAATAGTAGTGTTAATATGTGTGTCAAAGTTAAGATCTTGATCTATTGTTACACCCAAGAGCTTGGTGGTCAGGTCAGGTGTAATTATAGTACCATTGCTAGATTTGACAGTAAAATCAATGGGGGGAAGACTTCAGTGTGGGAGTAAATATCAATAATTTAGTTTTTTGGGGGTTTAGTAGGGGGCAATGTTGCAAAAAACACTTTTCAACTGAGTTAAATGCTGTCTGGGTGATGGTTTGGAGCTCAGCAGATAAGGTGGCAGAACCACACTAGTGTGGAATCGTTTGCATATTGTATGCAGATGGCTTGAGGAATATTTAGCTTTAGATCGTTGATGAAAATAGAAAAAAGGAAAGGTCCCAGGATGGAGCCTTGTGGGACCCCAAGAGTAATAGGAAGAAGAGCGGGAAGGTTACTGTCCCAGAGGGCAGCTTGCAGTCTGTTTCCTAAGAAGGACTTGAACCACTGTAATGCCTGTGTGTTGAGTGCGAGTTGTTTTATGCCTATGCCTTATGCCTTAGCAGTTCTACGCCAAACTTTATAGTTAGGCATAGGACTGCTACTCCTAACCCAACCACTAATAGAACAATAAGATCCAATAAAAATTTTAATCCTGATTATTTCCAAACTGAACTCAGAGCATGTGATGTGTTACCCATAAAACACCTCCCACTAGAAGATGCAGTAAATTACTTTAATTCAAGATTCTTAACAATCCTAGACTATCATGCTCCAAAACATACCATCAGAACTAAGTCAAAGCCAGCCCTATGGCTCACTAAGGAAACTAGGCATAAAATCCTATTAAGAAACAAATTCTGGACTCTATGGAGATCCACAAAAAACCCACAGACCAACTTAAACTCAAACACATGAGAAATGATACAGAAACGCCATACTCAGACAAAAAAAACCTGTCACTGTCATCTCCAACAGGCAAACCAAAGTAATCCACAACAATTCTTGGCTAGCATTAACAAACTTCTTTGTCCTGCTCACTCTATTACACCACCCCCACAGGTGCGAATCCAGAAAATCCCAAACAAACAGCAAATGCCTTTAATACCTTCTTCACAGATGCCATCCAAACAATGGCCAATCAATTAACACCCGATGGCTCTAATCTCCTAACTTCTGATACTAACTCACTTCCTATATTCCATTTGCAACCAGTCCCAACTCACCTTATATGTAACCTCCTACAAAAACTTACGCCAGCAACCCCATCAGCAGACCAACTACCAGCTGAATATCTGCAAAAAGCTAACAAAGCCATAGCCTATCCTATATCAATCCTGATAAATAGAACCATAAAAGAAGGAAACATCCCTACCATCTGGAAGATCTCCATCATAATACCCCTACATAAGGGTGGCAACTCTAACGAATATTCTAACTACTATCCATTAGCATTACTTTCTCCTTTGGCTAAAATAATGGAAAGATGCATCCATAGACAATTACTAGACCACTTACTGCAAAACAATCTACTTGCAAAATGTCAGCATGGCTTTAGGCCATTCCATAGTACTACCACTGCTCTCTTATCCTTCTCTGATAGCATAAATCCCCCCTACCCCTATCCCAGCTGCTACTAGTGACAAATCCCCTGAGGATGTCTCAAACAGTTTTAACCACTTCTTTACTGAGACAATTCAAGCTCTAGCCAGCCAATTACCTCCTAGCTCTTCCAACCCTGATAGTGCCACCCATTTAAACTTACTCTCTTTCAGTTTCCAACCAGTGTCCACTTCATGTATTTGTAACTTAAATCAAAAAACTAAAACCCACCACACTCTCCGCTGACCAACTCCCTGCCGAATACCTTCAAAAATCAGCTGATGCTATTGCCTATCCAGTTTCTATACTAATTAATCGTACCATAGCTGAGGCTAAAATTCCCACCATTTGGAAAACATCCTATCCCACTACATAAAGTAGGTTCCTCCACTGAATTCTCCAATTATAGACCAATAGCAATACTTTCTCCACTTGCAAAGATCATGGAAAAATGTATACAAAAACAACTCATGCACCATCTAATTCAGAATCACCTCCTAGCCGATACCCAACATGTCTTCCGTCCACACCATAGCACATTCTCCGCCCTACTAGCCTTTACCAATATTATCAATAACAACCGTAACAATAATCAAATATCCTCGGCCCTCTTCTTGGATCTTTCGAAGGCATTTGACATGGTGGATCGTCAACTGTTGATACACACCCTGCAGACTTATAGCCTTAACTCTAAAGCCCTTCAATGGTTTAAATCCTACCTCAGTGGGAGGCAGCAGGCTGTTCTCTGGCAGAAGAAGCTCTCCATCCTATTACCTACCACCCTTGGAGTCTCACAAGGCTCCATACTTGGGCCCCTTCTCTTTTTCATCTTTATTAATGACCTACATACTGTCATCCCTAATGTTAATTGTATCCAATACGCTGATGACTCCACCCTGATTTGCTCAGCTACATCAACCCCTGCAGACTTGAGGTTTGCTACCCAGTCCGCCTTTAATATTATAGGAAACTGGCTCTCTGAACGTCGATTGTTACTAAATCCCAAAAAAACTAAAATGCTGCTATTTTCACCCACACAAAGGTCTACAACCTTTACCTTCACCATAAAAGCAAAAGATGGGACAATTACCTCCCCTGACCCTTCTACAAAACTACTAGGTGTCATTATTGAGAACAACCTAAAATTTGACCTACACGTTAATCAAGTGATCAAGACCATCAATAAAAAACTTGGGTCACTATACAGAATAAAAGCCTTCTTCACCCCTCCAGGTAAGATTGCCATTTCCCACTCATACCTACTCTCAACCCTACTATATGCTTCCCCCTTCTCTCTAATCTAAATAAGTCTGTACTTAACAGACTATTAACATGTTACAATCACATTGCCAGGTTTGCCACTGGCCTGCCTTTTAGAACACACCACTGCACCAACCTTAAACAACTTGAGTGGCTAGAACTTCCCAGTCTTACCCAATTTAACCTTCTGGTTGTGGCCAAGAAAATCCTCCTAAATCCAGATAATACACCTGCCCTTAAAAATATTATTACCCCCTGTAGCAATTCAAGACTACCTCCATCCCCAAACAAACTACTAATTCAAACTATCAAAATGAGCAATGTAGCTGGTGACGCCCTTTTTGCAAACACTGTTGGCAGAGTCTGGATCCTTCTGCCAGCTGAAATTACATTGCTCTCCTCCCTAACTCAATTTAAAACCAGACTCAGACATCTGGCTCCAAACTGGCTTTGCCACTGTAACAAGCCTGGCTAACTCATACCTCATATGTAAATAAATTCTTAGTCAAGTTACTGTTAATCTTCTTTCTCTCCTGACTTTATCCAGGGGTTAACCCTTACCAGTGAAATTGTAATTCTGTCTTTGTAAATATCAAATCTGTAAAGTGTCTTCATTTTTATTTTAATTGTTGCTGTTTGTCTTGGAGCTTTTTTCCCCAGACCTCTGCTGAAAATGGACATGATTCCAGTCGGACTATCCCGGTCAACAAATGTAAAATAAATAAAATAAAAATAAATCATAACAAAAATAACAACATTCTCTCCTCAGCACTCTTTATCGACCTCTCAAAAGCTTTTGACATGGTTAACCACCACTTACTTATCAATGTATTAAAATCTCTTTCTCTTGATACTCTGGCTATACAATGGTTTCAATCTTACCTAAATAACAGACAACAGGCTGTGCTTTGGGACAACAACCTATCTTCCCATCTCCCTGTTACCCTGGGAGTTCCCCAGGGCTCTATTCTTGGTCACCTCCTATTTTTAATTTATATAAATGACCTTCACCTAGCTATTATTCAAGCTACCTGTATTCAATACACAGATGATTCTACAATAATCTGCTCATCTAATTCTTCATCTGAACTGCAGTCCTTAATCCAGAAAATGTTTACCACAGTAGAAAACTGGTTTTTACAACTCTGCCTCCTCCTGAACCAGAAAAAGACAAAACTTTTACTCTTCACACCCACCTGCAAATCCACCCCAATAGACTTCTCCGTTCATTCTAATAATGGTACTCTTATATCTCCAGATCTAACAACTAAACTTTTAGGAATAAGAATAGATAACAACCTTACCTATGAAACTCACATTAACAACACTATTAAAACTGTTAATAGGAAACTGGGCTCCCTTTATAGGATATTAAACCATTCCTTACTCCACAAGCCAGAACTTCTATTGCCCACACCGATTTAATCTCTACACTTATCTATGCTTCATCCATATACACAAATCTGACAAAAAGGAACCTTAACAAGCTGTCAAACACTTATAATAGCATTGCCAGATTTGCCACAGCCTCCTCTTTCAGGACTCACCACTGTCATCATCTGAAACAACTAGGCTGGCTAGAGCTACAAAATCTGCTCCATTATAACAGACTCTTCATTGCCCACAAAATCTTCTTCCAACCAAACTCCAATACTTTCAAGCCTTTTTACCCCATATAAAAACCTTAAGACATCATGCTCATCTAATAAATTACTAGTATCCACAAGTAAAGCCAACATACTGCTGGTAGCTCTTTGTTCTTTAATGCTGTTGAAATAAACTGGAACCAACTTCCAAATAAACTGACATCACTGCCCTCATTACCACTATTCAAACAAAAATTGAAACTTTACCTTAATATACACTGGTTGTGCCCCTGTACAAACCCAGACTAATCCAAAATATTATCATCATCCTCTGATGACCTACTATTTCTTATCTACTACTTGTACTATTAAGGGCTTGTACATATCAGTTCCTATTCTATCCTAAATGAGCATAAAAAAAAGAAAAATTACATTTCCTTAGGAACAGAGTTTCTAACAAACTTATCTAATGTTCTGTAATAATTTAGTGTATTCAACTGTTGAAATGTTATGTAATTATCTGTAAAACAACTTCTGTGCATGTACTCTATATGGCATGTTAAACATTTAATATATTAATCTTTCTTAGTTGGAGCTTATTTCCCTGGGCCTCTACTGAAAATGGACATGTATCCAGATAGACTAGCCCGGTCAACAAATGTAAAATAAATAAAATCAATTTTAGTATGTCTAGTACTAATTGATGGTTCACCATTTCAAAGGCTTTTGATAGGTTTATGAAGAGAGCAGTGGAGAGCCTGTTGTTGTTACGATGCTTACTGATGCAGTCAGAGAAGGATAGTAGGTTCACAGGTTGGTACTAGCCTATACAAGCCTAGCCATAACAATTCCCTGGCTATTTCTTCCCACACTATTTACTTCCCTGGACCCCTGTCTAGCAGGGCGACTGACGTGATCCTTGGGGTGAATTTCCTTTCTCCCATCCAATCATCAAGGTTCCTTTTGAAGAGGACCAAAGAGGCACTCTGCTTGACATGTATGGGCAATCTACTCCAGAGTCTGGGGAGTCTCTGGGTCAGGAACCTATCCCTCCAGCATGTTTTGTTCATTGTGATGACAAGGTTTAGATCCCTGGAGCATGTGGCTCTGAGGGATTGTGATTTCTTTAAGTGTAGCATGTCTAACAGCTCTGGGTTTGACATGGCCTTGTATGTTAAGCAGAGATCGCCTCTGAGTAGATGATATGTGACAGAGTATAGCTGGAGTTTTTTAAGGCAGTCAGCATAGGGCATCTGCTTTAGGCCTGTGATTCTTTTAGTGAGGTATTTCTGCGGCCTTTCCAGTTGTTGCAGATGTCTTGAGAGGTGCATACCAAACGGGGCATTGTATTCTATAATGGGTCTAATGAGGGATGAGTATAGTGGGACAATGACCTCCTTTTTTCTGGATGAAAAGCCCCTAGTGATGAGGTGTGCCACATAGAAGGATTTCCTGACTGTTGTGGCGATGTGGTTATCGAAGGTGAGACCACTGTCCACCTGTGTCCCTAAGTCTCTTATCACACTTTTGGAGCTAGATTTGGAGTCGGCTACTTTTACAGTGTGGGTTCTATCAGTAAGCCAGTTAGCAACCCATTGGGTGACATAGGGATTAATGCCCAGCTTAGTAAGTTTATCTATGATTCCAGAGTGGGGATGGTGTCAAAGGCCTTGGCAAGGTCTAGATAGGCTGTGTGGACCACCTTATCCTTGTCCAAGGCTCTGGAGACTGATTCAAAGAAGTCAATCAGGTTCAGGAGTCAAGATCTGCCCTTCACAAACCCAAACTGGGTGGGGTCCAGTGTTTGAAGGTTGCCAATGTCTTTGTTTATACGTTCCATGATAATATGCTCCATGGTCTTGCAGATAAGGCTTGTCAGACTGATGGGATGGTAGTTTCCAGGATCCCCCCTTGTGGAGTGGGATAACTGTAGCTCTGCGCCACTCAGTGGGCATGAAACCTGTAGTAGGGCAGTAGTAGTACTATGGAAAGGCCTAATACCATGCTGACAGTCTGATAGAAGGTTATTTTGGAGAAGCTGATCAAGTAGCTGGCGGTGGATACATTTTTCAATTATTTTGGCTAGGGGGGAGAGTAGGGCTATGGGGAGATAGTTAGATATTTCAGTTGAGTTACCACCCTTATGAAGAGGAATTATATGAGAGATTTTCCAGAGAGATGGGATGGAACCTTCAGTAATGGTTCTGTTGATTAGTAGGGAAATAGGATAGGAAAGTACTTTAGCTGCAATTTGCAGGTATTAAGCTGGTAGGAGATCAGCGGATGGGGTACATGGTTTAAGTTTATTAAGTATGGTAAAGATGAGGGATGTAGGGACTGGATTTAGTTGAAAGGTAGGGGGGTTGCTAGTCATGGGGAAAGAGAGGGTTGAGGTGACGAGAGGTAGGGAATTGGCAAGAGATTGTACAGTTTCTGTAAAGAAGGTATTGAAGGTGTCAGCAATCTTCTTAGGAGTGCTTAAGGAAAGTCCTGAAGGGGTTGGAGTCTTGGAGTGGCCTGGGTGTAAACGTTTATTAATAGCTGTCCAGAAAATTTGTGGGGTTTGTTGATGCTTGTCTTGGAGTTTAAAGTCATAGTTTTTTTTATCAAGGAGTATTGATTTCTTTGTGGCATTTCTATGGTGCTTGTAGTTCTGGTGATCGGTTGGGCTTTTAGTACATCTCCATTTAGACCAGATCTTATTTCTTAATAGGATTTTGTGTCTTGTCTCTTTAGAGAGCCATGGTGCTGCTTTGCTTCTGGTTCTAATGGATCGACTAGGGGCGTGGTATTCCAGTATTTGTAAGAATTTGAAGTTAAACTAGGATATACCGCTTCCTCAAGGTAGAGTTGTTTTAAGGGAGACCAGTCACAGGCGTGTAGCTCAGCTTGGAAACTTACAGCATTAAAGTGTTTTTTGTTTCGTGTAGTTTTAAGGATGGTTTGGTTAAGGAAGAAGCTTTTTTGCCTAAATATATAAGTAAGGAAGTGGTCGCTAATATCATCAGGAAGGGTATCTGCTATATACGCGAGGGGATGTTTTTTACTAGGATCCAATCTAAGGTAGTCTCTTTGTTAGTGGGTTTATGGATTCTGGTTGGGGTGGTGATAATTTGAGAGAAGCCATACAGGTTTATATGGACTGAAGGTTTGTTAGAAGTACAGCAATTCCAGTCTATATTGAAGTCACCAAGTACTATGGTTTCTTGAGGGAGGAAAGAAGAGAGGCAGCAGAGGATATTTTCAAGGGTGTTGATGTTATTGCATGGAGGTAGGTAGGAGCAAATTATGTAAACAGCTTTGCTGGTATTAAGCTGAGGTTTAGAGAGAAGGATTTCTATGTGATTATCTAATGGTATGTGTAAGTCTACTGAAGATACATTTAGTTCAGATTTATACAGAATTGCTACCCCTCCACCCTTTTTTGTTGTATGGTCTAATCTTATTATATTATACCCTGGTGGGATGACTTCATTATCCTTTGTTCCTTGTTTGAGCCAGGTTTCTGTTAGACACAGGACATCAAAGGAGTGTATGTCAAGTAGAGCATGAAGTTGGCTGATTTTATTGTTTAAGCTCTGTATGTTAAGATGAACTATGAGAGGGAGTTTGCAGTCTTGGTAAGGGTAATTGGGGTGATACTTTAGGGCTGGTGGGAATTTAGTAGGGTGGTGTTCTTAGGTACTCTGTTAGGATGAATATCACTGTGAAGTAGAGGGTGATGTTGAAAAGTAAATGAGAGCTTAAGGAGTTTGAAGAGAGTACATTGCGATTTTCTGGTTTGTTGAAAAGTAATATGGGATAGCCTATGATACTTTGGGGAGAGGTAGGTTGAGGTAGAGGTGATGTTAGCATGGCTGTGGGCAGTAGGTTGATTGATAGGTGATGTTTGTTTTAGAGGATGGAGGGATCCAGTGATATGTATGTTTTCATACAGGTAAGCATAAGTGGTACGAGTAGTATGTGTGTTGCAGCAAGAAAGAGGAGTAGGTTTGTAAGTTTAGGCTGGTGTGATGGAGGCATGGTAGGAAGGGGAAATGTGTGAGTGTAGAAACAGGGCAGATTACAGAGCTAGGAAGGAGAGGGATAGTCTAGCAGGGCAAGTAGTGAGAAGAGAAATGAGAGCAAGGGTGTGTCTGTATCCACTGTTCAGGGGAATGTAACCAAGTAATTGAATAATTAGGGGAAGGGGAGTGTCTTATGAGGTATAAATGTAGGAGCACTGGGGTGGGTAGAAATTGGGGGTAGGGTAGGGGAGCGGAGTGAGCCCGCAGGGCAAACGGAGCGGGTAGAGCCAGGTAGTAAAAGAAATGTCAAGAAAAACAATCAGAGTGAGAATTTGGAAGATAGGTTTGTAGAGTTGTGGGGTAAAGTATGAAAGCTTTGTAGAGGTGTGGGGTAAAGAATGAAGGCTTCCAGGGATGGATTGGGGATGTCAGAGGGAGAGCAGAGTGAAATAATATCTAGAGAGGACACTAAATAATGAGGGAGGTTAGTAAGCAGAAAAAGGCAGGGCTCACATATAGGTAGAAGCAGGTATGAGAGGAGAAGGATAAATGGGGCAGAAAGCTGAGTATAGCGCCATCTGGTGGCCAGCCACTTAATGGCAGCTGGAGAGATGCAAAAAAATGATCCCCGAAGGGGAATATCAGGCTAGGAAAATAGAGGAAGAAATCCTGGTTAGGAGTTTTTATTTTGGGAGGGGAGACAAGGGGCTAGGGTTAAGTAGAAACTAGAGGAGATAAAGGATTAAGTTAATGCTAGAAAGGAGGGGATGTGGCTGCTGGCTAACCTGGTAGGGAAGGTTGCTTATTCTAACAATGGTATTCTAATACATATATAGCAATAATAAGGAAAAGGACCATACAGGACATACTTTCACTGTTTTCCTTTCAGGGAAATTGAGTCTCAGAGAGCAGATAGAGTATGGTAGAATTCAGGACTATATGTCTTTGTCTTCCAAGGAGGGCACTTCAGGTAGGCTAGTGCAGGGACAGCAGGAACACAAGGCTAGTACATGTGGAGAAGACAGAAAAAAAATAGTGAGGCTAACAGTACAGGAATTGCAGTACGAGAAACATCTTTACGTACAGTAGCAACCTACAGATACTGTGGGTAGAAAAGACTGATATAGTGTTATGTTCTAGCATACACCAAACTGGGCTGGGAAAAATAAAACTGAATACATATCAATATTGCTGATATATCTAGTGAAAACAATGGAATGACGGTTGTTTGTTTCCCTGTGCCCTGGACCTAATACAGCAGCTATCTAAAGGCAGTAAAACAGGTACGCCCTTTGAGCGCAGTACATTTACAGGCTGTGTAAGTACTGTAAAACCCCGCTCTGGACACGATCAGATAAGCAAGTAAGCAAACCGCAAAACCTTAAACCTTAAAGCAGCTATTCTGGTCTTAGTGCAAGTCCTAAACCATGAGAGAATTATTAAATATAGTGACAATAGCATACATTAAAGGGAGCACGAGGGGTAGTCACTTAGAGCAATCCCTAGACACAAGTAATACACTTAAAATTAACATTCCAAGTCAGCAGAGCAACGTAAGAAGGGTTCAGCGCTAGTTAATATGGGCAGTTAATGAGCATATAACTAAAGTAAAACATCAGGAGGTAAGCATTTTAAAAGGTTCAGATTAAGCAGGCAGAAATGTATATAAAAAAAACCAGAAAGGAGCTGTTAAAATTAAAAATAGACCAGAATTTAAATATGACCTGTTTGATGTCAAAAAAATGTATGGTAAAAGGTAAACTTAGGGCCATCTGGAATCTTCAAGCAAAGTATGTCTGAATTTGTGGCAGGGTTTTGTTAATGGATCACAAAAGGAAACTATCTGTTTTCCTTTTGTTTTTTTTATTCCGATTTGTGGATTATTTGGTATGCTGATTTTGAAATGCCATCATCACTGATTCTTGTGCATTTCAATAAGTCAAAATATGTTCACATGCATGTGTGCACGCACATATATTATATATATATATATATATATATATATATATATATATAGATATAGATATATATATATATATATATATAGATATATATATATATATATATATATATATAAATGTGAATATGTGTGTGTGTATATATATATATATATATATATATATATATATATATATATATATACACACATACATACACATATATATATATGTATGTGTGTACACACATATATATATATATATATATATATATATATATATATGTATATATATATATATATATATATATATATATATATATATGTGTGTGTGTGTATATATAAAAACAGGTATTAGAATCAGTCGGGAACAGGAAGAAATGTGACCACTAGAAACTATGACACTATTCTTTTGGGAGAGTAATCAAATCTGCCCTACCTGTGAAAGGTATGGACAGAAACAATAGGTATGTAGTGAAATCAGTAGCAGAATAAGCATGCACTATTCTATTCCAGCTCACCTGCTGAGGACACCTGTATGCACTCCAGCTACAGTGATGGCTGCACACTGTTATGGCCCAACCATACCTCTAAAAATTCAGCCATTTCACAGAATATCCAGATTTTTGCCTCACATTTTTTGGTTTGTTCCTCATAAAATTTGTAGTTTTCTGGAAATTCACTAAGGACCAAAGTCACTACATAATGGCAGGTATTCGAGTCTTATGCTTCATATCCTAAGTGGTTACTATGTATCCAGTCCAGGGGACCATTAAAGAGCCTAGTCCAAATTCCCACTTGCCCTAAAGTAATGTCCAGTTACCTGAACTGCTCAAGGTCACACAACAGGCAAATGAAAGTGGAAAGATTCAAACCCTTGGTGTAGAAAGCAGTTCATTAACAAGTCAGAGTTTTATTCCTTTGCGTGATCTTCCTTCAGAAAATGCATGCTAATACAAAGTCTGTTATTCTATCAAATTTCTATGTTTATAAGAGCAATGTTTAAAATCCGTCCCTGAGTTTGGCCCTTTGCCCACCTATTATGTTTGTCTTTGGACAGAATTCTTACACCGATACAGTGAGAGGTGTGGGCCTCATTCTCCAGTACAGTGAGCACTCTGGAACTCTAGTAACTTCTTCCCTCACTGCTCCCCCAGGAGAAGTTGCAGATTCTGGCTGCACATCTGTTCCCTCCAGCCTGTCCTCCCACACCTGTAGCAGTACTCCATGTGTTACCCGTACTACCACTGTACATTCTACCCCAACATGTCACTACAGTCAGGTGTTAATTACCCGTTTCAAAGTCTTATCGAGGATCGAAGTGTCATATAGCCAATTGACAGTGTAGTGTTTGATTAATTTAGAGTGAAAACAGACACACAGAAATAGAAACTTCTGGGCAGCTGGTATATGTGTAACACTAAGCAATGGATGAAATATTTAATAACTGTAATAAAAAAGTTATGTTCTGACATGTGCTGCAAAAGGTTGAACACAGCTCCTGGCAATCTGCATTCTCAGTCAGCACAGCAGCCTCCTAAGCATGTAGCAATTTACAGTAAAAGAGGAACACTTAAATAATTTATTAATTTATTCTCCAATTACCCACCGAATGCAGTTCAGATCTTGGGGAAGCTACTGCCTGTCCCAGTATTTAGTGGGCACAAGGCAATAAAAATAATTCTGGACAGGATTCCAGTCAATTAGAGAATGAAAACACATGCGAGCATGCACACACAACACATACACACACAACACATACACACTAATGTATATACACACACAACACATACAAACTAATGTATATGCACACACAACACATACACACTAATGTATATGCACACACAACACATACACACACAACACATACACACTAATGTATATGCACACACAACACATACACACTAATGTATATACACACACAACACATACACACACAACACATACACACTAATGTATATACACACACAACACATACACACACAACACATACACACTAATGTATATGCACACACAAAACATACACACACAACACATACACGCACAAAACATACACACTAATGTATATACACACACACACAACACATACACACTAATGTATATACACACACAAACACATACACACTAATGTATATACACACACACACATACACACTAATGTATATACACACACACAACACATACACACTAATGTATATGCACACACAACACATACACACACAACACATACACACTAATGTATATGCACACACAACACATACACACACATACACACACAACACATACACACTAATGTATATGCACACACAACACATACACACACAACACATACACACTAATGTATATACACACACAACACATACACACACAACACATACACACTAATGTATATGCACACACACACACAACACATACACACTAATGTATATACACACACAACACATACACACACAACACATACACACTAATGTATATACACACACAACACATACACACTAATGTATATACACACACAACACATACACACTAATGTATATACACACACAACACATACACACACAACACATACACACTAATGTATATACACACACAACACATACACACTAATGTATATACACACACAACACATACACACACAACACATACACACTAATGTATATACACACACACACAACACATACACACTAATGTATATACACACACACACACACAACACATACACACTAATGTATATGCACACACAACACATACACACACAACACATACACACTAATGTATATGCACACACAACACATACACACACAACACATACACACTAATGTATATGCACACACAACACATACACACACAACACATACACACTAATGTATATACACACAACACATACACACACAACACATACACACTAATGTATATACACACACAACACACACACAACACATACATACTAATGTATATACACACACAACACATACACACTAATATATATACACAACACATACATACTAATGTATATACACACACACAACACATACACACTAATGTATATACACACACAACACATACACACACAACACATACACACTAATGTATATACACACACAACACATACACACTAATGTATACACACACAACACATACACACTAATGTATATACACACACACAACACATACACACTAATGTATATACACACACAACACATACACACTAATGTATATACACACACAACACATACACACTAATGTATATACACACACACACACAACACATACACACTAATGTATATACACACACAACACATACACACTAATGTATATACACACAACACATACACACTAATGTATATACACACACAACACATACACACTAATGTATATACACACACAACACATACACACACAACACATACACACTAATGTATATACACACACAACACATACACACTAATGTATATACACAACACATACACACACAACACATACACACTAATGTATATACACACACAACACATACACACTAATGTATATACACACACAACACATACACACTAATGTATATACACACACAACACATACACACACAACACATACACACTAATGTATATACACACACAACACATACACACTAATGTATATACACACACAACACATACACACTAATGTATATACACACACAACACATACACACTAATGTATACACACACATACACACAACACATACACTAATGTATATACACACACAACACATACACACTAATGTATATACACACACAACACATACACACACAACACATACACACTAATGTATATACACACACAACACATACACACTAATGTATATACACACACAACACATACACACTAATGTATATACACACACAACACATACACACTAATGTATATACACACAACACATACACACACAACACATACACACTAATGTATATATACACACACAACACATACACACTAATGTATATACACACACAACACATACACACACAACACATACACACTAATGTATATACACACACACAACACATACACACTAATGTATATACACACACACAACACATACACACTAATGTATATACACACACACACAACACATACACACTAATGTATATACACACACAACACATACACACTAATGTATATACACACACAACACATACACACTAATGTATATACACACACAACACATACACACTAATGTATATACACACACAACACATACACAATAATGTATATACACACACATCACATACACACTAATGTATATACACACACATCACATACACACCAATGTATATACACACACACCACATACACACTAATGTATATACACACACAACACATACACATAACACATACACACATACACACTAATGTATATACACACACATCACATACACACTAATGTATATGCACACACAACACATACACACACAACACATACACACTAATGTATATACACACACACACAACACATACACACACAACACATACACACTAATGTATATACACACACACACAACACATACACACTAATGTATACATAAACACATGCACAGCACAAGCATCTACACACATGCTTAAATGCTCACACACACACACACACACACACACACACACAAAATAGGTTCATGGTTCATAGGTTTACACCAAGCTAACAAGGGTCTATATTAGAAGACCGAAGACAAACTGAAAAGGCTGAAAATGGAAAATATCGAAGTGGCTGTTAAGCAAATTCTTTCCCTGGGAAAGAATTTGCTTGGCTGCTTCAGTACTTTGCTGTTTTCAGCACTGTAGTGCAGTCTTGGAGTTGATATATTTAAGTAGGGGGTGTGGGGGTGAAGCCCCCCACTTAATGTAATGTTTGTAATTGATTTTTTTTTTTTTGGAACAGCGATTTTTTTTCCCTTGAAAAAAAATCGCTGTTCTGACACTTCGAAATCGTAAGCTTTCGCTTACATAGGGTCGATTAAACACCGTTCACTTTTTTAAGCATTCAGTGACTTAATATAGACCTGCTAACAACCACCAGAGCACTTACAGCACATGGACCTACAATCAACTTGGAGAACTGAAAATTCATCTACATCATGTCTTTGAGGTATGGGAAGAAATGGCACACTTGGTAAGAAATGACAAACCCAAGGACATACCTATTAACGTCTTAGCACAAGAAGTCTGGACAAAGTGAAAATTAATGGTGGTGGAGGCCCAAAATAGGGTCAGATGTTGAACATTGGTCTTATAAACTTAGAAAGTTGCTAGAATAAATTTTTTGTGTTATCATGCATTTTCTGAAGGATATGAAGCCTGAAACTCAAACATCTGCCATTTTTTAATGAATTCAATTCTCACTGATTTGCCAGAGAACCACAAATTTTATGGGGAACAGACCAAAAATACGAGGCAAAAATCTGGACATTCTGCAGAAATTTGGATAGCTAAGAGGTCTGCCCAGGGAACATGTCCGGATTACACAAAGAAGGCCAACCTGATGAAAAGAAGACTTCAGTAATAAAATATTACAATGACCAAACATCAAGGTCAGACATTATGAAATGACATGAAGTTATTTTTCCTGCTTGAGTCTGTAGTCTCTTGTCCTGCCTTAAATTCATGTAGTCTAAAATTGCCTCATATTTAGCACAAACGAGAGAATAAGAGCCCCCATGTTGTGCACCTGATTCTGCTCCGAGCTCATTTAACTGCCCCAGTTTAAAATTCCCATCTGCACCAGTTGTGCCCAGATACTTCTACAAGCGAAATCATATCAAAGTGAATTACACAAACATTAAAAAATAATAATAAATAGGTCAGGTAGATGCAGAATAACAAACCATTTTCTCACATATCCTAATGTTGGGAGTGTAGCCATGACAACAAGTTCAAAACCTGCAACTATGCAGGCTCTTCTGACATGAGAGAAAGAAAAAAAAGGGTCAAGAAGCAAGAACAACAGTGGAGAGAGCGAGAGAAAGAGAGAGAAATAAACTTGGGTTTATTGATTTAATTAATTGCATTAACTGGGGTACAGTGATGATCCGCATGGACTATTTTCAGGCTCAGCATGGGAAAAAAGCAAAGCAAACAGAAACAGACAACTGAAAACATGTTACTCTGCGTATACCGATTAACAGCATTGTGCTCTGGATGTACAACTAGCAGCTATCTAAAATGCAAACAATGAAATATCTAAAAAAATCTGTGAAGTAAGATTATAAATGAGCTAGAAGTCCCCCCCCAAAAAAAAAGAACTTGAAGAATGTGCTATGCAATGTTTGCATTGCACTAAATGGTTTTACTCATAAGAAACAAGTCTGCCCAAAATAAGAAGAGGGAGATGTTTTAAGAACTCTGTTACTGTAGCTGTACCTCCATATTAGTAAATCCAACGACAGCCTGCCTTCGATGTAAAGTTATGTAGCACATACAAATTAACAGCAAGAAACACGAGCACAATAAAAAAAGAAAAGTACAAGAGATGTATTAATTAGCATGAGTAAATGATCATTTAAATAACTGCAATGGGAAACAAGGCCATTTTATGGCTGAAATTAAATAAAAACTTGGCCACTTAACCTGCTGGCATCATGATTATGGTTTCAATTCTAAATAAAACATAACATTCATATCATATCAGTTGTTCTACTAGGAGCTCCTTACTTGGTGCGTCATTGATTGGATACTTCTCTACCAATCAGAATCTGACACCTTTAAGAAAAATCCTGAGTTCAGTGATGTCCATGTACTCAATCAACACATACTGCGGTATAACACATAAACAATGTTAAGTAAGCTCATGTTACAGGTTCAATTCCCAGCCACGAGCAAGCACCCAACTGCAAATCAAGAAGCAAAAATGCAGCTTAGACACTGCCTGTTAAACAGCTGATAGAAGAACCTACACTTACTCAACCACCCCTATTTAATAACGCAGAAATTCTCATTACCAAACTGCAACTTAACAATAATAAGAGTACAAATATTGTCTGTGTCTACATTCCCCCCATGCAATAAAATAAGCACTCTGGAAGATATCCTCCAATGGTTATCCACTACCTACCCCCAAGAAACCATTGTTCTTGGTGACTTTAACACCGACTGGTGAACCTGCTCAGCTGAATCCCCTGTCACCCATATAAATCTGTTTGGGTTCACACAAATAATAACCTCTCTCACTAGAATTAGTAAACCCACCAACAGGGAAAGTTATCTTAGATTGGGTACTTATCAATAGCCACCAAAGCTTGAATACAGCTGGGACTCTCCCCGATGACCTAAGTGATCATTCACTAACATACTATTAAGCATAAGGCAGAAACCCGCCACAAGACTATGTACAAAACAATCAGAAATAATAATGATCTTTAATATCTTGGTAAAGCCCTGACTGCTGTCTGCTCCTGTCCCAGTGTCTTTTGCCTCGTACCATACTCTTCTTGTGCTATTCCCGCACTTGTCTTTTGAAACCAACCTACCTTATGGAAAGAACCCTATCTGAATCCCTGCAGTGGCATCTCACAGCCTAAATTCCCTGCATCCTGTCTCAAGATAACAAGAAATACCATACTCTTCCTGTGCTATTCCTGCACTAGTCTCTTGAAACCAACCTACCTTGTGGAAAGAACCCTATCTGAATCCCTGCAGTGGCATCTCACAGACTAAATTCCCTGCATCCTGTCTCAAGATAACAAGAAAGTATGTTGTTGGTCTCTATATCCTGCCAGTAACATTGTAAACCATTGTACTAAAACCTTTAGGGGATCAAACGCAGGCTTTATGCCAGGACAGCCAGCAGTCTCTACCTCCCTCTCTTAACAATACTATTACCCACTTACCTCCTAACCTACACAGTAACCCCTATTACTTGCAGTCACCCCCTCCCAGTTCTACAACCAGCTAACTCCCTCTCAAACTCACCTGCAATAGAAGACCCGGCCACTAGGTGGCAACCTTAACCCAGCTTTCACCTCCTGATTACCTCCTGCTCTCTTGTTTCCTTACCTAACAATTTGGATCTCCCAGACCACCCCTTTATACTCTCTCCTCACCCTTTACTACTACTGTCTACAACCACCTATTCCATCACAGACTCCTTACTTATCTCTGCTCTTACCTACTCCTGACTTATCTAACTTACCTTTAGTATCCAGCTCTGTTGATTGTTTCTTGTCAAGACGCTTTACTACCTGTTTCAACCTGCTCCCCATTATCCATACTTTCCTTGTATTCTACATCCCTTGTATTTAAACCCACATCCCTCGTATTTAAACCTGCTCTTCCTTCAATCCCTTCCGTCTCTACCCTCATTATCCCTCCTGTCCTTGTATCCTAAACCTCCTGCTCTTCACTCTTTTATGTCCAATAGCCTTCTGAATGTGAATCATCTCTTGCCCCTCCTAGCTGTACCTGTCCCTCACCTCTCTCCCCTCCCATCTCCACCTTTTTTATCCTCTGAAATCCCATAAATACCCTGGTTCCTGTGTGGCGCCATCTTTAATATCTTGGTAAAGCCCTGACTGCTGTCTGCTCCTGTCCCAGCGTCTTTTGCCTCGGTATGTAGTAATTGCCTGATGCTATTTTTGTCTTCCTAAGCTGAATTGTTTAACTGTGTACCCTTACAGTTGTTACATTCCTTTATATGTTATTTGTTGGATGTTAGTTATGTCTTCCCTAAAGCTGAATTGATTAACTGTGTGCCTTATAGTTGTTACATTCTTCGATATGTTTTGTAATCCTGTTGCAGCATCTTTGTTTTGTGTCACCCACGTGGAGCCATTTCTGAGCGTCCTGTACTCAGTCGTCTGTTCTAAGCCCGTAATAGGCATTTTTAGTACAACGCCTCCCACGTGGAGCCATTTTTGAGTATGCCCGACGTTAAATGCATGATTTAGCCCTGTAAATGGCTTTTTTGTATTCAGTTGTTTGATCTAAGCCAGTTAAAGGCTTTTTAGTCCAACGCCACCCACGAGGAGCCTTTTTTGAGTATGCCCAAACCTAACTGCATGTTATAAACCCGAAAATGGCTTTTAATATTTCAGTTGATTGTTCTAAGCCCATAAAAGTTTTTTTTGTTTAGAGCAACGCCTCCCACATGGAGCCATTTTTAAGTATGCCTGCACTGAACTGCTTGTATTAAGCCAGCAAACGGCTTTTAATACTACGCCAGAAAAGCCGAGACACTCTGAATGTGTCATGGCTCAATATTTGTCCTGCTTTCTCTAAATACTACAATTAGATGTGAATTATATTAATTATATGTACAGCTGGTCTCCTAATGCTCCGATCTAGATTTTCATGTAAATGTCCTAGTTGACTGTTGCACACCACTACTCCAGCGAGTAGCTCTAGTAGCATAATTAATTGCTTGATAACCACATTGTGCAACTTTATTTTCTTCTCTCTAGCTCCAGAGAGTCCCAGGAACTGAGTCGCTATTACAAACATATTTGGGTATCTGCCTGGTTGTCTGCTGCATACTATTTCTCCTTTAGTAGCTTATTTTAGCGGACATACTTTATTGTTAACCACACTGGGTACCTTAGCCATGCACTAGCTCGGAATAGTTGAGCTAATGCTGGCATACTCGCATTACAGCTTTAAGCTCTTCCTTAGCTCTTAAGGGACCCAGTAGCCTAGCATAAACTCTTGCATCTCTCATGGTGTTATCCCTATTTAACTGCTGCATTCTATACCTCCATAGTGTGGCAGTATTTTCTCCTAGATATTTTTTGCTGCATTGTATTTTACTGTGGTAATTTTCTTAACATAGATTATGTCCCAAATGTGATGATAGATCTACTGAACCTATAAACAAGGTCCAGCTATAGTATTGTTTGTTTTAGAACTGCTGGTTTTAATGGTTGCTATTAATGAATAGGGTATGTTTACAGCTTATATCTTAAATGTGGATGATAGATACTGAGCCTGAAAACAGTGTCCTGCTACAGTATTAATTTGCTGAACTGTTGGTTTAAATGTAATATCTATTGCTGCTACTCTTAAGGGAATGTTTACATGCTCGCTATATATGTTAAGTTTTTATGTTAACTATTGTGAAATAGTACCAGTCCTACCTTAACATGTGCTAACTCTTGTTTTTTTTCCCCACACCACTTCGTCTCTTCTCTTTCCTCTCAGTACCATGCTCTTCCTGTGCTATTCCCGCACTAGTCTCTTGAAACCAACCTACCTTGTGGAAAGAACCCTATCTGAATCCCTGCAGTGGCATCTCACAGCCTAAATTCCCTGCATCCTGTCTCAAGATAACAAGAAAGTATGTTGTTGGTCTCTATATCCTGCCAGTAACATTGTAAACCATTGTACTAAAACCTTTAGGGGATCAAACGCAGGCTTTAGGCCAGGACAGCCAGCAGTCTCTACCTCCCTCTCTTAACAATACTATTACCCACTTACCTCCTAACCTACACAGTAACCCCTATTACTTGCAGTCACCCCCTCCCAGTTCTACAACCAGCTAACTCCCTCTCAAACTCACCTGCAATAGAAGACCCGGCCACTAGGTGGCACCCTTAACCCAGCTTTCACCTCCTGCTCTCTTGTTTCCTTACCTAACAATTTGGATCTCCCAGACCACCTCTTTATACTCTCTCCTCACCCTTTACTACTACTGTCTACAACCACCTATTCCATCACAGACTCCTTACTTATCTCTGCTCTTACCTACTCCTAACTTATCTAACTTACCTTTAGTATCCAGCTCTGCTGATAGTTTCTTGTCAAGCCGCTTTACTACCTGTTTCACTCTGCTCCCCTCCCTACCCCCAATTCCCACACACCCCCAGGGGTCCTACTCTTATACTATTTACTCACACCCTTTCCTCCTCCCACTATTCTCAGGCTACCTTACCATTGGCCACACACCCCTATCATCCTTCGCTAACCACTCTCTATTATCTCCTAACCACACCCTCCTGTTTTTTTTTGCTCTTTCCTGTCGGCAACTACCACACACCCATACCTACAACAACACACCTAACTAATAATCCATCCAAATGTATAAACCATCAGTCCAAACACATTTACACTTTCACCTGTCACTTCTGCTACTTATTCTACCACCATTACTTTTAGCCTACATACTTACCGCCTATGAACACTCATTACATCCAAACATTCATAACCCCAATAAGCTAATTACCTCTTCTTACCTACCAGCACTCACAAAACATGTAAACATAACATCTACACCCAGCTATCTACTTTCTAGATTTCATAGAACAGTCCACATTAGGTACTACAATCAGAATCCCAGAAAATCTCCACATCTATACAGAAGAGTCCCAAATCTAGGCTCTCTTATACAACTCCTCTCATTAAAAGATGGAGACATACACCCAAATCCTGGCCCAATGACACTTCCTACCACACAACACCAAGATCCCAATCAATTCAACACACATTCCCTTACTCAGCCAACAAACTCTCTCTTCATAGCCCACCTCAACATACGTAGCATCAATAATAAAGTCTCACAACTCCATGCTCTCTTAGAAGTCTACTCTTTCGACATTCTCTGCTTAACAGAAACCTGGTTAAAGCCTGTAACTAAAGACAATGAAATCACCCCACCCGGATATAATATATATAGATCTGACCGTATAGCAAAGAAGGGTGGGGGAATTGCTATCCTATTTAAATCAGGTCTACAGATCACCACATATGACCTTAAACCACCTGTAGATTCTACTGCTGAAATTCTTATTTCCAAACTTCAACTCAGCACTTTCAAATCCATCTATATTATCTGTATTTATCTACCTCCTGGCAATAACAATACCACCATAGAAGATATCCTCTGCTGGCTATCACTAAACCTGCCCCAAGAAACCATTATCCTAGGTGATTTTAACACAGATTGGAACAGCTGTTGCAGCAGCCAACCTACCACCCTCATTAACCTATTTGGTTTCTCTCAAATCATTACCTCCCCTACCAGGATAAACAAGCCCAATAAGAAAGAAAGTACCTTGGATTGGATTCTCATAAAAAAAAAATCCCCACATATATGAATCTGGTACCCTCCCTGATGATATTATTGACCACTCACTTACCTACATTATCAGGCATAAAACCAATGCCTCCTTTCCACCCACTGTCAAGTCCATTAGATCCAAGAAAAACTTTAACCCTGATCTCTTCCAAAGTGAACTAAGAGCATGCAATTGGTCTCCCTTAAGACACCTCCCATTGGAGGAAGCTGTCAAATACTTTAATTCCAAATTCCTCACCATCCTAGATAACCATGCACCAAACCGCTCTATTAGAATCAAAACTAAATCTGCCCCATGGCTGTCAAAAGAAACAAAACAAAAATCCACCTTAGAAATAAATACTGGGCCAAATGGCGTATGACTAAAAACTCTGCTGACCATCAAAACTTTAGACAACTGGGAAATTAAACTAAGAAAGCTATACTGTCTGATAAAAGAAACTACTACTTACAGTTCCAGCAAACTAAACATAATAACCCACAAAAATTCTGGGCAAGTATTAACCAACTATTACACCCAGGTCAATCCATTACACTTAACCCACAAGGCACAGACCAGGAGAACCCAAAGCACACTGCCAATGCCTTTAATACTTTTTTCACTGAGGCCATTCAATCACTTGCCAGTCACCTATCACCTAATAATTTCACTTTACCTATCTCTAACACAACTCCACCCCCTCCTTTTCTCTTCCAACCCGTCCCTACAACATATATTCTTTCCCTTATCCAAAAACTTAAACCTTGCTCTCCTTCAGCAGATCAATTACCAGCTGAATATCTACAGAAATCAGCCAAATCCATCGCCTATCCCATTTCCATTCTGATTAACAGAACCATTAGTGAAGGACACATCCCTAGCATCTGGAAAGTCTCCCATATTATCCCCCTTCATAAAGGTGGAAAATCTACTGATTTCTCCAACTACCGTCCCATAGCCCTACTTTCACCTTTGGCAAAACTAATGGAAAAATGCATCCATAAGCAACTGCTAGACCACCTAATCCAAAATAACTTACTTTCCAGCTGTCAACATGGTTTCAGACCATCCCACAGCACAACTACTGCCCTCCTTTCCTTTACTGACTGTATTAACAAAAAACGAAATGCCAATATGCTCTCCTCAGCACTATTTATCAATCTGTCCAAGGCATTTGATATGGTTAATCACCAAATACTTATAAATATCCTCAAATCCCTCTCACTAGATACACTCACTATTAAATGGTTCCAATCCTATTTAGATAACAGACAACAGGCAGTACTTTTGCACAACACTCTATCTACCCACCTGCCCATTAACATTGGTGTCCCTCAAGGGTCCATATTAGGTCCTCTTCTTTTCTCCATATTTATCAATGACCTTCATCTAGCAATCCCCCAAGCTACATGTGTTCAGTACGCTGATGATTCTACACTTATATGTACAGCCACATCCACTTCTAAACTTCACTCCCTTACCCAAGAAGTATTTAATACAGTAGAGCAATGGTTTACACAACATTGCCTTCTGTTGAACCCCCAAAAAACAAAACTCCTCCTTTTCAATCCTACTCGTAAGACCGTCCCAATAGATTTCTCAGTAATATCCACAAATGGTACTCCCATATCACCTGACCCAACTACTAAACTACTTGGTATTACCATAGACAACAATCTTAACTTTGACACCCATATCAACAATACTATAAAAACCGTCAATAAAAAGCTAGGCTCTCTCTACAGAATCAAACCATTCCTTTCACCAGCAGTCAGAAAAACTATTGCTTATACCCATCTAATCTCTACACTCCTCTATGCCTCACCCATATTTACTAATTTATCTAAAAATAACCTCGCCAAACTGGAAATCTCCTACAATAACATTGCCAGGTTTACTACTGGCAACCCATTCAGAACCCACCACTGCTATAATCTTAAGCAGCTTGGATGGCTAGAAATTCAGAATCTGCTTAAATTCCACCAACTAACCATTGCCCATAAGACTCTTTACCAACCTTCCAGTACTCCTGTACTATCTACCCTCATCATTCCCTATAAGAATTTGAAATCCTTGCGCTCATCACACAAACTTCTTGTAAACACCTCTAAATCTAATAACAAGGCTGGGGACTCTCTTTTCAGCAACACAGTTGGAAAATCCTGGAACCTTCTCCCCAGTGAACTTTCTTCAGTTTCCTCCACGTCTCTTTTCAAAAACAAACTGAAACTTTTCCTAAGAACACACTGGCTATGCCCCTGTACTAAACCTGACTGATCAGTTTTTCTACCTTTTCTACTCATAACAGGTACTGCCTACCCACTATTTCCCTATAACTAGCTCTACCTTCCTTCTTGCCACTTCACCTTTTTGATATCCCTTACCCTTCTGTTCATGCCCTAAGCTTACTCTTAGTGTGGAAACTCTTTAATATATACAAAAGACACACTTATGCCTCTTTTATTTTGACTTTCTGTATTCTGTCTGCAATCTGAACTGTACCTGCCTACTGCACTGCAAAGTATTTCTGCCCTCTCTGTAATTTTGTCCACTGTACCTGCCTTTGGCACTGTGATGTATTTCTGTCCACTTTGATTTTTCCAGCCTAACTTCTAATACTCTCTGTAAATATAAAGGTTTTATTTTTCCTCTTATCCCAGACCTATTTCTCCCAGACTATAGTATAATATTAGACCTATTTTTAGTATTGTACTCGAATTTTAAAATGGGAGGTACTTAGACCTCTATGATAATTTATGTATTAACCTGTAACAACATTGTTTGTAAAAATGTTTTATTTATTTATTTTTTTTCTGCATGGAGCTTATCTCCCCGAGCCTCTGCTGAAAATGGACATGTATCCAGTTGGACTAGCCCGGTCAACAAATGTAAAATAAAAAATAAAATAAATAAATAAAAACTTCTAACTTCCTAAATGAACTTAAATCGGTCAACTGGTCAATCCTAAAATATCTACCACTAGATGAAGCCGTAACTTTCTTTAACAATACATTCCTGAGCATCCTTGACTCCCATGCTCCTGCACGTACTATAAAGACTAAATCTCATACGACTCCATGGCTCACAAAGGACACTAAGATAAAAATCAAACTTAGAAATACAGCCTGGACCAAACGGTGAACAACTAAAGCCCCCTCGACCAAGTGAGATATTGTCAACTTAGAAATTATACGAAAAAAATAATTTTGCTAGACAAAAAAAAAAAAAAACTACTACCAGAACCTCCAATTTAAATACCAAAATAATCCCCAAATGTTTTGGGCCAGTACTAACCGACTTCTTCATCCAGGACAATCTGCTACTCCAACCCCATCAAACTACACCCATAAATCCCCAGAAACTGTTGCCATTGCCTTAAACAATCTTTTCACTGAAACTGTTCACTCCTTAGCTAGCCAACTTACTCCCACCCACTCGAACTCTACCACTAACGCACCCACTTCTCATCCCCCCTTAACTTCCAACCTGTCTCTACCACTTTTATTTGATCCCTTATCAAAAAACTAAAACCCACCACCCTTTCTGCTGACCTCCTCCTTGCAGAGTACCTACAAAAATCTGCCAACGCCATAGCATTCCCCATCTCTATCCTAATCAATAGAACACTAACTGATGGAACTATCCCCTCAATCTGGAAAATATCCCATGTTATCCCACTCCACAAAGGTGGAAGTTCTACAGAACTGTCCAGCTACAGACGCATTGCTGTTCTCTCACCACTAGCCAAATTAATGGAGAAGTACGTTCGTAAGCAACTTACGGACTATCTCATTCATAACGGTCTGCTTGCCAACTCTCAGCATGGCTTTAGGCCACATCACAACACCACCTCCACCCTCCTTTCTTTTACAAATACCATATTCCAAAATAAGAACAACAACAGGCTATCTTCAGCCTTATTTCTAGACCTGTTGAAGGCCTTTGAGATGGTCAACCACAAATTACTCATCTATTCCCTAAAATCCATCTCCCTAGGTAACCATGCTATTCAGTGGTTCCTATCCTATCTGAATGGCAGACAACAGGCAGTATTATGGCAGTGTAAACTGTCCACCCTGCTACTTCTCACCCTTGGTGTCCCTCAGGGCTCTATTCTAGGTCCTCACCCTTGGTGTCCCGCAGGGCTCTATTCTAGGTCCTCACCCTTGGTGTCCCTCAGGGCTCTATTCTAGGTCCTCACCCTTGTTGTCCCTCAGGGCTCTATTCTAGGTCCTCACCCTTGTTGTCTCTCAGGGCTCTATTCTAGGTCCTCACCCTTGGTGTCCCTCAGGTCTCTATTCTAGGTCCTCACCCTTGGTGTCCCTCAGGTCTCTATTCTAGGTCCTCACCCTTGGTGCCCCTCAGGGCCCTATTCTACATCCTCACCCTTGGTGTCCCTCAGGACCCTATTCTACGTCCTCACCCTTGGTGTCCCTCAGGTCTCTATTCTAGGTCCTCACCCTTGGTGTCCCTCAGGTCTCTATTCTAGGTCCTCACCCTTGGTGTTCCTCAGGTCTCTATTCTAGGTCCTCACCCTTGGTGTCCCTCAGGTCTCTATTCTAGGTCCTCACCCTTGGTGTCCCTCAGGGTTCTATTCTCGGTCCTCTACTCTTTTCTACCTTCATCATCAATCTTCATACTGCCATCCCTGATGCAACCTGCATTCAATATGCAGACGATTCTACCCTGATCTGTATGGCCTCCTCCTCTTTAGACTTGCAAACCTTAACACAAAACACATTTTAACACAGTTGAAAACTGGCTCTCTAATCACAGTCGGTTGTTAAATCCCAACAAAACCAAATTGCTTCTCTTTACCCCCACCAGTAGATCCACCCCATTTTCCTTCTCCATAACATCCAGCAACTGTACCACTAGCTCTCCAGATGATCATACTAAGCTTTTAGGAGTAATAGTGAACAATAATCTCAAATTTGATCTGCATATCAATGAAACTATAAAAAACATTAATAATAAGCTTGGCTCATTATATAGAAGCAAACCTTTTCTAACTCCATTAGCTAGGACTGCAATCACCTACTCACACCTACTCTTTACCCTTCTATATGCCTCCCCCATACTCTCCAATTTGAGCACAATTGAACTTAGTAAGCTGTCTCACTGTTACAACCATATTGCCAGATTTGCCATATGCTCAACATATAGGACACATCATTGTCAAAACCTCAGTCTTGAGTCAAACTGCAAACAAACTACTATAAAACAACAAAAAATAGGCAGGCAACAGTAATTCTTAAACTTTTATGGTTAGCACGTTCGTCAAGTATTCTTACACTCAACTTCATCAGACACTAGTTAAAAGAATGGTAGCCATATTTAAAACCAGATTCATAGTAACATGTTCAGTCACCTCACAAGACACCATGTCACCTGATACAATTATCATTTCTATAACACAAATTGTATAAACAATTGTGTAAAAAATGTATATAATCAAATTCATATGTACATATACAAATAATACATAAATATACATGAAAAAGCCAGCTAAAACATCCAAAAAAAACAATATTTGTTATTGTGTGCATAAAAATTGTTACATGCCACTAATCAACCTGAATAAATTTCAGTTGAATGTCATAAATGCATGTACTTGTGTATAATGGGGGGGGGGGGGTTGTGTGTATATAACAAACACAAAGAGTGCCCCAAATTATATGTCTATTCGGTACTAACGTATTATCGCAACCAGATTTTCATGGTTGCGAATTTCGCACAGTTCAACAGAAACGAGTGCATTAAATTGGTGTGAAGAATTTTGGGACTGACATATTATGGGAAAAGTTATACCATACTGTGGAAAACACAGGTTTGCTTCACTATTGTTGGATGCATTTGAGGCACCATTAGCAATGTTACAGCAGCATTCACACCAGTATCCAGAGAATGATTTGCAGCCATTACTGTAGGAGTCTGAGCAAGTCTGTTAAACAGATGATGAGTGCTTCTACACTGATCTAAAAGGGTATATGTGGATCACTGCTGTACTGCTGCAGCTAACAGCATGAAAGAAAAAAGAAAACAAATTAAATTTTTTTAAAATGCTATGTACGCTTCTGATCATAGCTCACCTCAGTTTTTAACTCCGTTGCCTTAACATGTCAGAACCACAGCTGTGCAGCAGTCCATCATGTTTTATCCAAGGCATCCAACAATACTTTGAAAAACACTTTTTACCATGATTCATGCACTTGTTTCTCTTTAAGTATGCAAAATGTGTCCTTGGCAGATTATGTGTGCTACAGTTACACAGTGCATTTCCTGACTCGCTTTCCCTTCGATAACATGGAATGCAGCGATCGTCAAGCAGTTACAAGAGCAAAGAGGTACGTCTCTCCACAGTACGAAGTTGCACCCTTAACTCCTCTTCCTGGATCATACCCCCCTGTGACAGACGTTGCACCCTTACTCCTCTTCCTGGATCATACCCCCCTGTGACAGACGTTGCACCCTTACTCCTCTTCCTGGATCATACCCCCCTGTGACAGACGTCGCACCCTTACTCCTCTTCCTGGATCATACCCCCCTGTGACAGACGTCGCACCCTTACTCCTCTTCCTGGATCATACCCCCCTGTGACAGACGTTGCACCCTTACTCCTCTTCCTGGATCATACCCCCCTGTGACAGACGTTGCACCCTTACTCCTCTTCCTGGTTCATACCCCCCTGTGACAGACTAACGATTATTTCTTTGCAGACCCCTTTTCAGGTTGGGAGACTTGTTTCCACACACACATAATGAACTATGGCAGTGCGGAAATCTGGTTGCGATAATACATAAGTACCGTCTATTCACCTGAGTATTAGCCTTGTGTAAACGTTTTAAACTCCTCAGTTTCAAGACACATGCCAAAGAGCATACGTCGTTCAACCCTGGTGTCACATAGGCCCTAGTTCTAAGCTGCCAAATCAGCTCCTTCTCCTCAAGTTTTAAGCCTAATGGACCGCACTTATGTCGAATTCAAAACCTCAGTCTTCTCAGGTGGCTAGAACTGCCTAGCCTACTTCTGTTCAATCAGCTTATAGTAGCACACAACATTTTTTACCACCCTGAAAATACTCCGGCATTCAAAAATATCATAAAGCCATACAGTAATTCAAGGCAACTACGATCATCCAATAAACTGTTGGTCCAAACGCACAAAGCCATTAACTCAGCCAGCGACTACCTGTTTGCCATCATTGTTGGTAAAACTTGGAATTCACTTCCATCTAACCTTACCCTCAAACCTTCTTTAAGTCTCTTCAAAAAAGGCCTCAAACAGTATTTTAAAGAGCACTGGCTTTGTCCCTTTACTAACCCTGATTAATCACTACTTATTCCATGCCATATTTAAATTAATATTGTACGCATCTCTTGCTCATAATAGCTTGCTGCAACCTCTTGTTTTTGTATACTATTACACAATGTGTGTATATTGTGAGTACCTACTAGAGGGCTTTGTAAATATGTTTGACTCATATCTGTTATGTTCATCTGTGTTATCTGGGGCTTTTCTCGCCGGGTATCTGCTGAAAATGGACATATATCTAGTCACACTATCCCAGTCAACAAATGTAAAATAAAATAAAGGGGAACTCCAAAAGCAGCTAGTGATAAGAGGAACGGTAGGAACAGTATTTCTAAAAGTACCTCACCAAGAGGATCAAGGGACTCAAACAGATGCCCTACGCAGTTAGGCTAAAGAAACTCCAGCTCTACTCAGTTGCTTACCGCCTACTCAGAGGCGATCTGTGCCTGACGTATAAAGCCATGTCCAAACCAGAATTAATGGACATACGTAAATCAACCACCCAAGACAGGGCAACCAGGAATAAGCACACGGAGAATACAGACCACTCCATGTGTTTTGTTTGTTTAATGTTTAAGGTAATAATGAATGAAGTGTATGAATATGTTCAAGCATGGTTTCATGCGATGTGAATTTTTTATAATATGTGTATTTCAACACATACACATTTAAATGTTTAATTTTTTCATACATATAAGAATTGGATTATTTTTATATATATATATATTTTTGTAAATATTTTGTAAAGCATATATATATATATATATATATATATATATATATATATATATATATATATACACTTATATATGTATATAGTTTTTAGTTTTAAGTTTTGTATTGTAAAGGGTATATATTTTATATGGTGTTCATTTCATTTAAAGTGGTATGGTAGAATTTAGGGATGTTAGAGTTTGTTTAAGAGTTTATTGAGTGATTGAATAATTTTTCAATTAATGGTTTGTAATCAGTGAGTATATAAACCTGTGTTTTTTTGAGTAGTAGTATAACTCTGATGATGCCACAGTTTGTTTGGTGAAAGCGCTTAGTCTGTATTAAAGTTTTGTTCCTGCATTTCCTGGCTTCCTTTGGATTCGTTTTGGAGTGGTCTGTATTCTCCGTGTGCAGAATTAATGGACATGCTCCGCCTCAGGAAATCCAAATCCCTTAGAGCTACACGCTCCAGGGACTTAAACCTCAGCACAGAAATAAATAGGACATGCTGGAGGGGCAGATTCATATCACAGAGGCTCCCCTCACTCTGGAACAAAATCCCAATCCATGTTAGGCAGAGCCCCTCAATGACACCCTTCAAGAGAAATCTTGATGACTGGATGGGAGATCGTAGGTTTACCCCTGGGATCTCTTCTGTGTCCCTACTAGACAGAGGCACAGTAAACTAACCTTAAAAGGGCTACCTTCTGTGACCTACTATACAGAGGCACAGTCAACTAATCTAAAAGGGTGGCGAAAGCCAAACACACTCTGGCTAAGCTTATAAATGCCCTAGGGCAGATAGCCTAGTATCAACCTATGAACCTATGAAGGATGGAGACCCAGTTGGGCAGCTGATACAGTAAGAAAGCATTTGTTATATCAAATGTTGGTGATCCTTATTAATATATATTTTGTTTGGCTGATTTCCAAGCGCAGTTGTAGGGAAGGAGATGTTGAAGAACTGAAGTAGGGCAGAAATCAGATTGCTGAGGCGAAGACAGAACCCTTCCCTAAAGTAGCTCAATTCTGCATGTGACAGTTCGTAGGTAATTACCAGGCTTGCAGCCCAGGGGATCACTGAGAAATGTACACTAAATTCCCACTTGCTTCCACACACTGTCCAGTTAAGTGACTTGCTCAAGGCCACACAGTAGGCAAATGAGGGCTGAGTAAATCAAACCCTGTACCCCCCAACTACAGCTCACAGCCTTTACCCTCAAAACCTGTACCCACCAACTACAGCTCACGGCCTTTACCCTCAAACCCTGTACCCACCAACTACAGCTCACGGCCTTTACCCTCAAACCCTGTACCCACCAACTACAGCTCACGGCCTTTACCCTCAAACCCTGTACCCACCAACTACAGCTCACGGCCTTTACCCTCAAACCCTGTACCCACCAACTACAGCTCACGGCCTTTACCCTCAAACCCTGTACCCACCAACTACAGCTCACGGCCTTTACCCTCAAACCCTGTACCCACCAACTACAGCTCACGGCCTTTACCCTCAAACCCTGTACCCACCAACTGCAGCTCACGGCCTTTACCCTCAAACCCTGTACCCACCAACTACAGCTCATGGCCTTTACCCTCAAACCCTGTACCCACCAACTACAGCTCACGGCCTTTACCCTCAAACCCTGTACCCCCCAACTACAGCTCACGGCCTTTACCCTCAAACCCTGTACCCACCAACTACAGCTCACGGCCTTTACCCTCAAACCCTGTACCCACCAACTACAGCTCACGGCCTTTACCCTCAAACCCTATACCCACCAACTACAGCTCACAGCCTTTACCCTCAAACCCTGTACCCACCAACTACAGCTTACAGCCTTTACCCTCAAACCCTGTACCCACCAACTACAGCTCACAGCCTTTACCCTCTGCTACATCTGCCAAACATTGAAACAACCATTCTGAAAGTGTCGTATTCATCCCTGCAAAGATAAAAGGACTGAACCAGTAAGGTCATCATGTGAAGATGGTACGTGGATAGTGGAGGGTCCATCTAAAGAGAGCACTGCCAGGTTAAAAATAAAATGATGTAAAAAAAAGTGCGAAAAAATTGTTACTTTAATTACAACAGAAACACCTCTGAGGTAGTGCATACAAGTTCACAAAAGGTGAAATGTAAACCATTATTTATTACAGGCAGAGCTAGAGCCAAACATAAGATTACCATGTTGTCATAATGATCAGTATAAACTCTATAACAGGGCAGCATTAATAGACAGAAGACACTGCTGTAAAGGTGTCAGCTTAGCATAAATAACAGCACGTCTCATAAGATTCCTTTTGAGATAACAAGAGTGACATTTTGCAATTGTCTGCTTCCGAACATCTTTCCTGTAGCCCTACAGCCCACCACAAGGAGTCAAGGTCTGATTTCTGACCTTCAGATATTTTGGTTCAGTCTGAACACCCTCTTGACTCCCATGTGATTGTATTTGGGAGGCCTAATTTCCTCTCATTAGTCAAAGATAACTGGAGTCAGTTGAATGGATATACTGAACTTGCCTGTAGTGCTTAGGTTGTCCTTTATGGACACCCCTGTCAAACAGCCTGCCCTTCACTGGGATTAACTGAAACAAACACAAATAAATAAGAGTGCTTATTGTACTAACAAAAATAACCATCTGTCAACATTTTCTTCAGATAGAAACCAGAGGAAATACTACCATATCATAACTGTAAGCTTACGGAATGTCGCCCTCACCTAACAGGTTAGATGAGGTGAAAATATGTAAGACATTCATGAGGTTTATCTACAGTAAGAGGTCGTTTGGGCAGATCACACTGTAACCCTAACAATATAGTGTTTCATCCCAAGATAAAGAAATATCAGCATGTTCTTTACTACAACTAACACAGACATAAAACAAAACTGTGGTAACATAGGGGGCTTTGCTATTCTTGGTCCAGTAGAAAGTAAATGAGGTTTCAGTTCATCGAGTGCATTTCCCTGATGCTGAACCGCCTGACTGCTGTTACCCACAGGAAACCACTGCTGGTATGGTTTCTGTGTGGTATCAGCACCAATTCAGATAACATGTGCTTTTTTTCCCTTTTTTCCATGTTGCACGTCTGTGGAATAAGTATATAAGTACGGAGGTGCGGGGGCAAAGCCACACACAAAAATGCTTTTTTCTTCATGTTTTGTTGAGGTAAGGGGTTCAACCAGTTTGTTTCATCTGTTTAAAGTTTCAGGAAATTTAACCTTGACAAAACATACACAGACCATACACAGAAGTGCTTCTTCTCAACCCTCTATGCACAAAACTACTGGCACGTTGACATTTGACATTTATAAGTGTTGAGTGACTATAAATTAATTTAAAAACTTCCAAGCTAGACTATCACAAAATAAATAAAACATAACAAGTCTCTCCTAATTTACTGTTCTGGATTTTTTCCTCAGTATATGAATTTAGATATATTTTTTATTTATTTTTAATAAATATTTCTGTAAGAAAGCCCTTTTATATTGCATAGCTTATAAACAGGGGGATTGTGTCTGGATCTAGGGATGTCATTGTCCCCCTTTACTCAGGCCTCATTAGGCCAGTCATTGAATATGATACCCCCTTTGACATGCATGTGTCCAGACACAAGCAACAACTGGAATGCCCACACAGACACCTTATTAAAAGAATACTCCTCATCCATATAAAACAAAGTTTATCCCAGTCCATATCCTAGCACAACCCATATCTATGGATGGGAAACGGAACATTTACCCCAGGGCTGCCCCCTACTACTAATGGACAAAGGCAGCTCCTAAATGCGTTATCCCATGCATGGGTCCCCTCAAATTATCTATGGTATCCCAGTTATTCTCATTAGGGATGATACATAATTATATACCATGGGATGGGTAGGGCCAATCTCTGACCAAATGGGGTAGGTTATTTCGAGCACAAAAAGGGAAAATGGCCAGGCTTACCTATCAACTGATGAAACACAGTGGCAAAATTTTCTAATTACAACTGCACATTTCTGTGTTTGTTTGGTCAGAAAATATTGAAACCTCCATTAGTTATAACTTACTGACAGTGCAGCTGTGATAATGTAAAACCAGTATTTGAATCCAGTCTGGTATATACTTTCAGAAAAACACAAGGTGCTGTCTAAAATGCTAATGAGCTTTGCTTAAAAACAAGCCCAGGTTCTAGCAGGATGAGCCTTGAGGGTAAAACTTCTTACATTTGGCAAAACCTCTCCATGTCAGTAGAGAAGGTGCTTATCGCTTCTTCAGTACTGCCACTGAGTAGTAGATGGTCACTTTTAGTTTCTCAGATTACACTGTCCAGGCTCTCCAGGTGAGTAGAAGACAATTCTCTTAATACCATTGCACATCAGTCTACCTGGGAAGGGGAAAAGATCACCAAAATGTGCATCGCTTGTGTATGATGTTTCCCACAATCTCTGTATATTAAAATCCACAACCAGATGAACAATGGGTCTGGCCAACATGGACAGGGCTAAACCACACCAGACATCACAGTCTTCCTTCAGCCCAGGGCTGGTGGCTTTAGTCTGAAAAACAAGTCTATCTAAAGTCAGGCCTATCTCTGGTGGGGACAAAAGAAGCTGTTCCTGGATAATCCATTACTTAATTAGCTGACCTGGACAATTCGTTACTTAATTAGCTGACTAGTTACATTCAGCTGGATATGGTCTGTTCACAGTGTGGGCCAGAGAAGAAAACTCTATGCAACCAAAAAGCCAATAACAGAAAGACTCCTTTACCCTTTGTCTTAAGCTATATAAAGAGAGATATCGCAATGTAATAAAAATATAATATGCATATTTTATTAATATACTGTTTATATAATTCAGTGAATGATGTAGCCAACTTATAGAAGGAAGGAAAGTACTGTCTATGCTTAAGTAATCTTTGTCAGATGAATTCTCTATAGTAAAAGAATTTGTATTTCCTGTGAGAAATGCTAATGAGTGCAAAATAATTAATTTTAGTCTGCACTTTCATAAAAACATCACTAAATCTAAACCAACAACTGGTGGCTCTCCAGACCACAGTGCTAGCAAAAACTGATCAGTGTAAGATCAGCTACACAGTCACTGTCTGGAATATTCTACATCACTCTGTTCCTGAAGGCAGTTCTTCAGTGTATCTTAATATGATCAGATAACCCCTGGCCATGAAGTTTCTGTTGATCTTGCATTGTGGGCATTCATCACTAGATTTTCACATCTTGGATCTGGTTTATGGATTACTCCTCTTAACAATGATTTCTCATGTTGTGTGCTAACTTAATTTACAAAGGCAAACAATTACGTAATGAAGTCCTTCTATAACACGGGATGTAACTAAAACAGTTAAGTCTACTATTTACCTTAGGTCAATCCTGTGTTAGACAAGAACTTTGTTACTTTACTGTTTTCTTTTACTAATTAAGCACACTATACATAAACTAATTTATCTATTTTAGGTAGATCTCGGTTGCAAAATAACTTGATTACTTCTCTGTTTGCTTTTAAAAATAAAGTTAATGCACTATGTGTAATGTAATTCAGGTACAACCCAGTAAATTAGGTTCATATGGAAGATATAGTGTACAAAACAATAGACTATAATCATATTATTTGGTGCCGCAAATAAAGGTAACAGGAGTCTACAGATTAGGTTCCTGCTGAGTAATAAAGTGAATAGATAGTGATAGTAAACCATAAAAACTACACTGTACGATGCACAAACAGCAGTGAAGCTAATGGAAATTAGCATCCGCAGTTATACAATCACAGAAAAGAGTAGAGCAAGTTAACTTTCGAGTTATGCACTCCAGTAAAGAGGAAACAAGTCAGGATAGCATAACTAATAAGAATACATGCCATGGAAGGGGTCAAGATTAAGTTAGTCCAAAGGGTTAAGACTATAGCTTAAACAGCAAGCTAGAGAAATGCAGTGTAGTCCATGGGTGTGAACATGAGGCTATCATCACAACAACGTAATGTCAGTAGTATAAAGGGTGTCATGGGGTAAGAGAACTACTTAGCAGGCTCACCAGGAGTAAGAAAAACTATTTTAAAGTAGTGGGGGGGGGGAGTAGCAGGCAGTACACGGTCCTATTCTTTTGCAGTAAATAACTCACATGCTTTTTCCCTTTGTTCACAGTAGATTACAAGGCCATGCAAACAGAAGCACTGTGACTTCAACTGATAGGGCTGCTGAGAAGCCTAAAACCCCCACAAGGGAGAGAAAATATGCACTTACACATGACGTTACAAAACCAGAGCACTATCTTTAACTGCACTTTACTAAAGAATACACAATAGGGTGGGCAGTCAGGTCACAGCAAACCTACATAGCGGCCCAGAGCCTGAGGAATGCTCTGGATTCCCAAAATGTGCAAACTGCAATGCCATATATGATATTATGGAAGGAGACAGCCCTTTTCTGTGTGCTAAGATCCTCTTAAGAAACTGTTATTAGGCACTGGTTAGCTCTGCCAGACACATGCATTTACTCTACAAAACCTGGGCAGAGTCCAGGATGGCACTAAACAAAGGACAATGCTTCTGCAACAGGTGGCAGCCCGGTGATGAGCGTAATATCCCAATGTGTGAGTTGACCAAATATCATAAAAATATTTTGAGCTTTCACTATTTAATAAGACTCCATAGCATACAACTAATTTTCTGAATGCTGAAACTTGGAAGGAGGCAGCAGTTGGAGCAGTTGAATAAGTTAGATCACTGGTATACAAAGAAATCTAACTTCAGATACTGTTGTAGTTCTAGATGAGATAGAGATGGACTACGAGATGCAAAGTTATAAAGCAACCATATAGAATTAGTCTCACAATGGACAGAAATGAGCACTGACTGTGAGTGTCGATGGCCTCTAAGGCCACTAACAAACCAATAAGTGATGAACGAAGACCAAAGGTCAGTCAGTTGTCTAAGCTATATCCAAAACAGAAGAAGGAGACAAAAAAATCTGCATTTTGTTGTATTAACTTTACTATAGACAAGAGTGAGTGAAGTATTTTAATATCTCAACCACAACACAAGGAGCAGAAATTAATTGTGATATTGGTCACAGGTCCCACACTAGGACTATGTAACTTAAACTTGCATTTAATCATCTCCAGCACAACTCAAAGTAGGGTTGGCAAAGAATAAACTCTTTGTTTGATCTCATAGGTTCATAGGTTCATAGTTTAGTACTAAGCTAACTGCCCTTGGGAGCCATTTTAAGCCTAGCCAATTATCCCTTGTGAGACTCAAACCCTGCACCTTGTGTTTGTAAGGCAAACACCTTAGCCATTAAGCCACCCTCCCAATCTCCCTGAGTAATATGCAAGAATGTTAATGGACATGCAAGTGAAGACCTAAACAAGGGTAAGGAAATGACTGCAAAGAGCAAAAGCAAAACATTTTTGCAATTGTCACTTTATCTCATCATATAAACGAAAATGCTCCTCATACTTTAATTTCTGCCACAACCAACTGACACTCACATCTTCATCATACACCTACGAAGGATCTTCCCAGGCTGCCAGACCCCCTTCTCCAATCTTAGACCATCTCAAAAAATCCTGAGTGGCATTTCTGGCTGTTGACAGGCTCTGAGTGAGTCACGCAGCTATGGCCACTAAAGATAATGGTCACCTTTCATTTCCTAACAGTTCATCTGCAGTAAAGGAGGGTATAGTCCATGATGCCAGAGTTCAGCATAGCTACTCATCTGCTCACCCTCCAATGAATGTCTCAAGGACTACAGTTCATTTAAGCATATTTTAGTACTGCTGTAAAGCCAGAGCAATAAACCAAGCACAAAACGAAGCAAGTACTTTTCATACTGATGTACCCATATCATTGTAGGAGAGTTACTGTATAAACCGCACGTATTAGTTTCTTTTACTAAACTTTTGGTACATCGAGATTCTCATGGCTCCTTGCACTGCAGCTCAGCCATATCCATTGATGCTCATTCATGTTACACTAATCCAGAGGCTAAACTGACACAATGTGTTCATGCTACACTGATCCAGAGCCCAAACGGACACTATGTATTCATGCTACACTAATCCACAGGCTAAACTGACACAATGTATTCATGCTACACTAATCCAGAGCCCAAACTGACACAATGTATTCATGCCACACTACTCCATGGCCAAAACTGTCACAACGTATTTATGCCACACTACTCTACGGCCAAAACTGACACAATGTATTCATGCCACACTAATCCAGAGCATAAACTGACACAATGTAATCATGTTACACTACTTCAGACCCTAAACAGGCTCAATGAATTTGTGCTACCCTACTCCAAAACCTAAACTGACACTATGCATTCATGCTACACTACTCCACAGCCTAAACTGACACTATGTATTCATGCTACACTAATCCAGGGCCTAAACTGACACAATGTATTCATGCTAGACTACTCCACATGCTAAACAGATACAATTTACTTGTGCTACCATAAAAACCTAGAATGACATGATGTATTCATGCTACACTACTCCAGAACCTAAAACTGACACAATGCATTTGTGCTACATTGCTCCAGAGCCCAAAGTGGCACAATGTATACATCCTATGCTATTCTAGGGCCTTTTTGTCTCTCTAAATATTCATTTCTGGCATGCCACAGTCTTCAGTTTTAAAGCAGAAGTTGAATTATGTGGACATATTTAATAACACTAATACAGCATAATTTTTAATTGTGCAAATCAGAGAAATATAAAAAAATTGACATTATCACCTACTATAATAGTTGATCTATAAAGAAAACAGGTCTACCTTATTTATTTGTTATGCAGGTAAGCCCACTTGAAACAAGTGTCCCTTTCGGGGTGATCTGGGAGTACTTTCTCATTAAGTGACAGGTTGACAGTTGAACATTTGGCAAACAGCGGCTAAGGAACTCAAACCTGGGGAAACAGCTCGTAGCTTAATGCTCTGTGCTGTCTGCAAGGCAACCACTAAGCTCTGTGGTGTAGGCAATACAACCACTCAGCCAATAAAACTTTCACAGACTTCCAGTCACCACCCCCACTGCCATAATGGCAAAAGTACCCCTCTGGCTCATTTCCTTTAACCACCACTGAAAGACGACTTTAACTGCATGTATACAATCAATGAAAGGAATAAATGTAAACTCTTTTGGAAGGGGGGGGCAACACAAGAATGCCCTGGAACACTGTAGTTATACACTTAAAAGATCAGGGCATAACTTTTTCAGATGTAGAAAAGTGTGCCAACTTGATTCTTTTTAGGCAATTTATAACAGAATCCAGTTTCTTCTTTTCTTCTATGGCCGTGGATTAAATACATAGGAGGATTTACATGAAGGGTTAAATAAATTCCATTGCATTAGCAAAGATGCAGTCAATACACAATGTTAGTGGGCTTGCCCCCATTTTATGACAAAGTAAGAAAAAGACAAAGGAAATTACAGAAAAATTACTCAGACATAAAGAAATCAAGCATTTCTTATGGATACTATGGCCATTAAAAAAGAAAATGAACTACTTTTACTGTGGGAAACCACAACCGGTTTTTCCCATCCCCAAACATAAATGGTGAGATCTCTCTATGAAGATATAGCAGTACAATACAGCCAAGACTGGCATGGAAAACATTTCTGGAAGTTAATTACATTTTGGATTATATGCTGATACATTTATATTTGGTAGAAATTATTGAAGAACCTATTAATTAGCCTATCCCTCCCATAGGAAACCACGACTATTTCTTCTCTGCTCCATATAGCTTTCCCTAATTTATGCGCCTTGTGTTTTTTTGCCAGTACTTTTTTTCTTCCTTGTTTTTATTTAATGGTTAGATGTCTTAGCCACTGCTATTCATTTATTTCTTTATTGAAGCATATTGCTTTATACATAGCTAATAAAAAGTGTTAAGAAGGCATGTATGTTTATGTTAAAATGTGCTGAGAAACTCCCAAAAACCAGTATGACAAAAATGACACTGGGTACTGACAGCATTACTACACCATCCCACTTTTGGAAAATACAGGAGACTAGTGCTAGTCATATGCAGAAGACTAGAAAACTGGTTTCTGATAACTGTTTAATACTGTGAAATTAACCCAACCATTTCTCTCCCATATGTAACATAATGCTAGATTTATTTCAGAAAATAATTACTAACGAAGGCATAGATAGAACAGAGTTTATTTCCCATGTACCCAGGCTAAAACCAAATAAATATGAATATCCATTATGACTCTCTTTAAATCTGTGGTATTTCTAAGAGCTAGTCAGACTGCCCCATCTAAGCATAAACTTTGTAAGGTCCAGCACATTTCTAACATATGGCATCAGGCTATTGTAGCTGAACTCAACTGCCTTACTAAATGGCCCCTTCTCAGTAAATAAGTTTTAACAGCAATGCACCTTGTTTAGTGGATCTCATGGATTATGCTAGGTAGCCATCTCAACTTCTCTACCTAGGAGTTATTACTACTCTAGGTATGAAGATGATTCAATATTTGATTAATGAATGGTTTCCTGTAGTCGAGGGTGTATGGTTTGATTCCTTTCACCTCCATTTGCCTACTGTGCAACTCCAAACAAGTCACTTAATAAGCCAGTGCTCCGACCTTGCCCTGGAAAGGAATACTTTGTCTAGTGGGCTGACCCAATTAACAGATAAAATAAAATGGTTCTACAGTACTGGTATTCTAAAGCATGATTCTACCAGTTACTAGCAACCACTTAGCTTTCAGGAAGAAATGATAGTTTCCTAATATCCAAAACTGAAATGGAATGATATCATTTTAAGTGTGGTTTGCAGCATTTGGGTGTTATAAAATACTATATGCAGAGCATATTCCAAGCTAGGTACCACAAAATTCACCTCAGGCAGTCAACCTGCTTCTGGTATCAGAAAGCTGGTGAGGTTATTGTTCACTTCAAGTTGTTTTAAGAATCTTCACCACCATGACCATATCTGTATGAAATTTAAATAAGTTTGGCTCAAACTGAGTCTCAAAATGGTTAAAGTTAGAGACCCGAAGAAACAAATTTGGACTATACCCTGGGTTGTAGGGAGCTCTGTGAGAATTCTCACCTCCTGGTGGGCCAGTGATGAGCTGAGGAAATGTACAAAAGCTAGAAAAGTATAACCCAGACCAGCTAGAGTGGATAGAGTTGTACACCCACAGTTGTGCTCTGGTGATCCATCTGAAACAACTATGAGAAGAACCCCTTTTGCTTATTAAAAATCCCCCTGAGAAACATACAGAGCTCATTAGGCAATAGCTGTCCAGGAAAGGCTTACAGCTTAAAAGATTGATACAAACAATTGCAACACAAATCTCAGCAGTCTGTTTTCTCACTGAAAGTCTGAAGAACAGAAAAATAGAGACTATGAATGAGAAAAGAACAAACTCCTGAGATTTGTCTTGCAATTGTTTCTACTCATTGTTTAAGTTACAGCCTAATGAGCTCCAAATGTTTAGCAGGGGAATTTATAATAAGCAAAACCGGTTCCTCTTCTAGTTTTTGTACATAAAATTAGAGACCTGACTACTTACAGATGTGTATACAGGATCCTCGGTACACAGGCTGCCACCCTTCGTGAGTTTCTGATTTACCACAAATAGCAAACTAGATGATCTGAGGGTACAGATTACATCTGTTACCACTTACTTAAGCGCAGAATCTGTGAAAGTCAGACTACATGATGCTGGGTTGGATGTGCTGTTCCATCAAAAGACATGAGCTCTAAACTCAGCAGCTCATACAAATTCTCTGTGCAACTGACCATCATGAGTACATGTAACCTCTAACCCTGCGTTCTGTCCAAGTACATGTAACCTCTAACCCTGCGTTCTGTCTGAGTACACGTAACCTCTAACCCTGCGTTCTGAGTACATGTAATCTCTAACCCTACATTCTGTCCGAGTACATGTAACCTCTAACCCTGTGTTCTGTCTGAGTACATGTAACCTCTAAGCCTGTGTTCTGTCTGAGTACATGTAATCTCTAACCCTGCGTTCTGTCTGAGTACATGAAACCTCTAACCCTGTGTTCTGAGTACATGTAATCTCTAACACTGCATTCTGAGTACATGTAACCTCTAACCCTATGCTCTGTCTGAGTACATGTAACCTCTAACCCTGTGCTGTGTCTGAGTACACGCAACCTCTAACCCTGCGTTCTGTCTGAGTACATGTAACCTCTAACCCTGTGCTCTGAGTACATGTAACCTCTAACCCTGTGCTCTGTCTGAGTACATGTAATCTCTAAACCTGTGCTCTGTCTGAGTACATGTAATCTCTAAACCTGTGCTCTGTCTGAGTACATGTAACCTCTAAACCTGCATCCTGTCTGAGTACATGTAACCTCTAAACCTGTGCTCTGTATGAGTACATGTAACCTCTAAACCTGTGCTCTGAGTACATGTAATCTCCAAACCTGTGCTCTGTCTGAGTACGTGTAACCTCTAAACCTGTTTTCTGTCTGAGTACATGTAACCTCTAACCCTGTGTTCTGTCTGAGTACATGTAATCTCTAAACCTGTGCTCTGTCTGAGTACATGTAACCTCTAAACCTGTGTTCTGTCTGAGTACATGTAACCTCTAAACCTGTGCTCTGTCTGAGTACATGTAACCTCTAAACCTGTTTTCTGTCTGAGTACATGTAACCTCTAAACCTGTGTTCTGTCTGAGTACATGTAATCTCTAAACCTGTGTTCTGTCTGAGTACATGTAATATCTAAACCTGTGCTCTGTCTGAGTACATGTAATCTGTAAACCTGTGCTCTGTCTGAGTACATGTAATCTCAACCTGTGTTCTGTGAGTACATGTAATCTCTAAACCTGTGCTCTGTATGAGTACATGTAATCTCTAAACCTGTGCTCTGTCCGAGTACATGTAACCTCTAAACCTGTGTTCTGTCTGAGTACATGTAACCTCTAAACCTGCGTTCTGTCTGAGTACATGTAATCTCTAAACCTGCATTCTGTCTGAGTACATATTAACATATTGGACCTGGTCATCACCAACATGGGGACTCTATGTTCCACACCAGAGATAAATCCCTCATTGGTAAGATCAGACCATAAACAAGTTTCCCTAGACATCCATATCCCATCCCCACCCCCAGCCAAGGAAATCACTGCAAAGAATTTCTCCAAAGCCAACTTTGCACTTCTCAAAACTGAGGTGGAACCCTTCAAAGCCCCTGGGCCAGAGGATAATACAGCCCAATCCGCAGAATCCTTTACAAATGCATTCTATGAGCACCTGCAGGAATGCATGGATCGTGCTATCCCAAATAAAACCAAGACTCACTCCTCCAAAAACAGGAGACCGGTCTGGTGGACCCCGGCCGTAAATAAGCTATACAACAGAAGGAGGAAGCTACTACATAATAGAGCAAAATCCCAAAAAAGGGAAGGCATCTCTGATCAGTATTAGCAAGAAACTTCGATCCCTCATAAAATCATCAAAGGCCAGTTTCGAAAGAAAAATTGCCCTAGACACTAAAGATAATCACAAGGCCTTCTTTAGTTATGTCAGAAACATGGGCGGAAACTCCCAGATATGCTCTGAATTGTTGCATAATGGTACAAAATATACCAAACCTACAGACATAGCCAACATCCTGGCAGACAGATTCAGCGCAAACTTCTCCCCCCCTTCCCCCTCAAAGGAGCAAACGCCTATCCCAACTGAATGTAACCTCCCTGACATCACAGATGCACAGGTGAAAGCTGCCCTCTCTAAAGCAAAAAACACAGCATCTACGGGACCAGACGGTGTCCCAGGCTGTGTCTTACATGAGCTCCAAGAAGAACTGAACCCCTCACATTAAGTCACTGTTCAAACTTAGCCTTACAACAGGATATGTACCCAAAGAATGGTATACAGCTACAGTGGTCCCACTCCACAAAGGTGGTGCCACAACGGACCCCAGAAACTATCGCCCCATAAGCCTGACTAGTCTGGTCTGTAAAGCTATGGAGCGTATTATCATGGAACTCATAAACAAAGACATTGGGAGCCTCCAGACACTGGACCCTACCCAATTCGGCTTTGTTAAGGGCAGATCTTGCCTCTTAACCTAGTTGATTTCTTTGAAACAGTTACCAAAGCCATAGATGAGGGCAAGGTAGTCCACATAGCCTACCTGGACCTCGCAAAAGCCTTCGACACAATACCCCACTCGGGCATCATAAATAAGCTTACCAGCTTAAATATCAACCACTATATCACAAGATGGGTTGCAAACTGGCTCAGAGATAGAACCCATATGGTCAGAATTGCAGGTGCCATGTCCGAATCCAAACCAGTTACAAGTGGCGTCCCACAGGGCTCAGTTCTGGGACCTCTCTTGTTCGGTATATACTTCTCTGAGGCTCAGGCTAACACGGGGGGATTATGGCTGACAAAGTTCGCAGATGACTGCAAACTGGGGGCCATAATCGAATCTCCAGCTGACACAAGCATCCTCCAAAAGGGTCTCACAGAGATGGATGCTTGGTGCCAGAACCACGGCCTCAAGCTAAATGCTAAAAAGTGCATAGTCATCCCCTTTGGGAAAAACAAGGTGCTCACAAATTACCACATAGGTGGTAATCCATTAAGTACGGAAGAAGTAATTGGAGATTTGGGGACCAACGTAGATAGTAATCTCTCCTTTGATAATCACGTTGCCAAAGTGGTTAGAAAGACCTTCTATATAGCCCACCTTATCATCTAGATCAAGAGAGGTCATTATGCCCCTCTACTCGTCACTCATCAGGCCCATTGAATACAATGCCCCTTTTGGGATGTACCTTACCCAACACCTGCAGCAACTGGAGAGACCCCAAAAGTACCTCACCAAGAGGATCATGGGCTACAAACAGATGTCCTATGCAGCTCGACTAAAGAAACTCCAGCTCTACTCAGTTGCTTACCGCCTACTCAGAGGCGATCTATGCCTGACGTACAAAGGCATGTCAAACCCAGAATTAATGGACATGCTCCACCTCAAAAAATCCAAGTCCCTTAGAGCTACACGCTCCAGGGACCTAAACCTCAGCACAAAAATAAATAGGACATGCTGGAGGGACAGATTCATTTCCCAGAGGCTCCCCTCACTCTGGAATAGAATCCCAATTCATGTTAGACATAGCCCTTCGCTGACCCTCTTTAAGCGAAATTTGGACGTGTGGATGGGAAATCGCAAATTCACCCCTGGGATCTCTCCTGTGTCCCTGCTAGACAGAGGCACAGTAAACTAATCTTGAAAGGGTACCTTCTGTGACCTACTTTACAGAGGCACAGTAAGTTAATCCAATAGGGAGGCGGAAGCCAAATACACTCTGGCTAGGTTTATAAATGCCCTAGGGCAGAAGCCTAGTATCTACCTATGAACATGTAATCTCTAAATCTGTGTTCTGTCTGAGTACATGTAATCTCTAAACCTGTGTTCTGTCTGAGTACATGTAATCTCTAAACCTGTGCTCTGTCTGAGTACATGTAACCTCTAAACCTGCGCTCTGTCTGAGTACATGTAATCTCTAAACCTGTGCTCTGTCTGAGTACATGTAATCTCTAAACCTGTGCTCTGTCTGAGTACATGTAATCTCTAACCCTGTGTTCTGTCTGAGTACATGTAATCTCTAACCCTGTGTTCTGTCTGAGTACATGTAATCTCTAACCCTGTGTTCTGTCCGAGTACATGTAATCTCTAAACCTGTGCTCTGTCTGAGTACATGTAATCTCTAAACCTGTGCTCTGTCTGAGTACATGTAATCTCTAAACCTGCGCTCTGTCTGAGTACATGTAATCTCTAAACCTGCGCTCTGTCTGAGTACATGTAATCTCTAAACCTGCGCTCTGAGTACATGTAATCTCTAAACCTGCGCTCTGTCTGAGTACATGTAATCTCTAAACCTGCGCTCTGTCTCAGAGACAGAGCAGCTATAGCAGGGTGCGAGATGTATACCAGGGTGTGAGACTGCTCTGTAGGCCAGACAGATATGTCTTCCAGAGGATGCCACTCCTCTGGAACAAACTCCCAATTCATGTAAAACAGAGCTCCTCACTCACCCTATTTAAGTGTAACCTGGACAACTGGACGGGAAACTGTAAATTTACACTGGGATTTTTCACCCATGTCCCTCAGACAGGGACAGCTGGTACTGATCTTAGATTTGCACATAAACATTACTATATCTTGGCCCACGAGGGAACAAGGATATAACATGGCTAGGCCTTAGGGCCCATAGCCTAGTCTCTTCCCATGATCCTATGTGCCTCACCAGGCAGTCCAGACCACATACAGTTACTACTTACTTATCTTATCAGGTCTTTCAAATCTAATTAAAGAAAACAACTCTGGACTAAATGCAATTACTATTTTACACATCTTAACAAATCTTTCAGCTCTAACTATTGACTCGGTTGATTTATTTCTTTACGCCAGAACAAATTAACATCAAATGTTGTGACTGTAACATGTTATCAGTAAAAAATAACATGCATACCTGTCGACTGTCCAGATTTTCACAGAATATCCAGATTTTTGCCTCTTATTTTAGGTCTGTCCATCGTAAAATCTGGTTTTCTGGCAAATCATTGAGGATTGTTATCACTAAATAACATTATACAACTGAGTTTCAGAGTTTATATCCTCCAGGAAATGCCTGCTGATACAAAACCTCTTAAATATATTATCTTTCAGATTGACATCACTGGTAACATTAGACAAGACACTGAAGGAAGGTCAGAAGAAACCAGTTATTTTGGCTTCAGAGGGCATTAGAGTGAGAGGTCACTAAGAAGTGCCTTAAGTATATATTGTAACCATTTTGTTAGGTACATCACTAAGAAGTGCCTTAAGTATATATTGTAACTGTTTTGTTAGGTACTTCCTGGTTTAGTGTAGGGAAATGTCGTTGTCCTGCCTTACAGTGAGTGCAACTCTTCCTTTCACCTTTTGTTTGAACACTGAGGTATTTTAGGAATACTTTCCATACCAGGTTCCCTTCTTATTGGAGCCCATTTATTTTTTTACTTTACTGCAGTACCTTAGCAACTATCCTGTTTGTCTCTCAGTTGTAAGGCACAGGGAGTTACTACTAATTTTTGGCTGCCAGCACAGTGAGTTACTACTGATTTTTGCCTGCCTGCTATCTGTCCCGTCTGTTACATATATTTCACTCCTAACTCCCTATCTATTTTCCCCCCATCTGGGCTGGCCTAATTCTATCTCCTTTAGCACCCTCATACTGCTATTTCAACACTGTCCTTTTCTATTTCCCACTGATATGATCTTCCCTGTATTTCGTGTTAATACTTCCATATTTTTTCTGCTAGTTTTTAACACTACCACTGCTATTGCCGTGTCCTCAGCTATTAAGAAAATTTTACTTACCTTTTGCTAATCTGACTGTTTTCCTGCAGGACACAGTTTAACCCCTCTCAACTCGGCTTTGCTTCATTAACTACCCTACCTCCAATTCCCACTCACCCCGACATAATTTTCTATACACTGGGCCTACCTCTCCGTATCCAAAATTACAACCTATCACAAGACCCCTCACTCCTCACACCTCCAGTAACATAACCATCTCACAAATAACCACTCACAGGCTCTCACCCCTCTCATCCACAGAAATTACATCTGTCTCATCTGCTGTTCATAGTATTAAATGCACCTACATTATTTTTCTTCATAAAACTGGCATCTTGATTGACATCTATAACTTTTTGGCCTATCACAATATCATCACCTCTTTCAAAAATTCTTGAAATATGTATTCATAAGCAACTTTTCCACTATCTTCTACAAGAATGCCTTTTAACATACACCCAATATGGTTTCCACCCAACACATAGTACAAATAATGCATCATTCACTGACACCATAAACAAATATAGGGGCGCAGGCAAACTTGCTTCCTCCTTATTCCTTGACCTATCAGAAGCCTTTGACACGTTTCCCAAACTAAACTCCTGTATAAAATCTATCTCAACCTGGCCCATTTCTTCTTCATTACTGTGGTTAATACATATTTAACAGACAGGCTTAAGTCTGTAAACTTGCAAAATACCATCTCTCCCTCCATACCTACAAGTCTCCACAGGTGTATCCCAAGGCTCTATTCGTGGTTCCCTCCTCTTTAACACCTTTATCAATGACCTCTGGTGGTGTAGTGGTTAGCGTTGTCACCTCACAGCAAGAGGTTCTCCCGTTCGATTCTCGACTGGAGTGCCTTCTGTGTGGAGTTTGCATGTCCTCCCTGCGGTCGAGTGATGTTAAAGACATGCAGGTAGGTGCATGCGTGAATGGGCATGCTTTCTTTGAAGGTTGGGCATCGGGCTGGCAACTCGGCACCATAAAAATCCACTGCCAATCATTAGCAGATGGGAGTTCCGCTGTAGTGACCCCTAACCGGAAAAAGCCAAAAGACTACATCAATGACCTCTATACCTCTGTAGGTGCAGCCTCTCTCATAAGCATAGAGTAATCAGCATATTGTATATGTGTATCTAATAACCTGTCTCATCTCCTCCATATCGTACTGTTTCTGGATCCTATATGGAGGTGTCTAAGGAGAAAAGTCCCCTTCAGAAATGTCCTGTATATCTTGAGGGATGTTAATCCTAAATGGTAGTTGAAAATGGGAAGAAGTTGGGTTTTTGATAGAACCATAACTGAGTCCACAGTCAAAGATTTAGATCTGTCAAACAGACTAGTTCAAAGGGAGGAAAGATATACCTCTCTAAAGCGAAATACAAATCGTATGGGGGCACTGTTACTGGATCCTATATGGAGGGATCTAAGGAGGAATGTCCCCTTCAAAATAAAGAGCCAAAGATTGTAGACAGTATACTCAAATTAGTCAATCAGCCCATTCACAATCTTGATCCTTCTCAAACAACTTCTCAGCACCCGTCAATCAGCCTATTCACAATCTCAGTCCTTCTCAAAAAACTTCTGAGCACCCTCTAGACATGCATACAACTGAACATCTTTCTCTCCTCTCTCTACAACCTGCACCCACTCACCAAACACATATAAATTACTCCTTAAGCTAAAATCCTGTTCTCCTTCTGTTGACAACCTCCCCTCTGAATATCTGAAACTTGCCACAGATACTATTGCATATCTTGTCAGCACACGTATCAACTGATCCTTTGCAGAATTGTGCATCCCCACCCTTTGAAAAAAAAATCCATAATAACTCCCCTACACAAAGGTGGAAAACGTTATGACTTGACTAACTACCGTCCCATCGCTATCCGATCTCTCCTATCACAACTGCCGGAAAAATGTAAACACAAGCAACTACATGTCAACATCCTTCAAAACAATTTACATACAACCACTCAACATGGCTTTAGGCCGTCACACGGTGCAACAACTGCTTTAATCTCCTTCACAGACACGGTCAACAAAGCTGGAGATTCTGGACTATTGATAGCAGTAACACTTCTTAATCTGCCTAAGGCCTTTGATACAGTTTCACACCCAAAACTATTACAAAAACTCTCATCCATTGGCCCTTCCCTCTGCACGATGGTTCTGCAGCTATTTAGCAGATGTGTAAAATGGCACTGCAATCTCTCTCCTGCTACCTACCAAACACAGGAATTCCTCAGGGCTCCATTCTTGGACCTCTCCTCTTCAACATCTTTATAAATAGCTTTTACGCTGCTTCCAAACAATGCTCCTTAATTCAATACACCAATGATTCTACTGTCATCTCCTCCAACAATAATATAACGCACCGACGATTCTACCGTCATCTCCTCCACCAATAATATAACCCACCGACGATTCTACCGTCATCTCCTCCAACAATAATATAACCCACCGACGATTCTACCGTCATCTCCTCCACCAATAATATAACCCACCGACGATTCTACCGTCATCTCCTCCAACAATAATATAACCCACTGACGATTCTACCGTCATCTCCTCCACCAATAATATAACCCACCGACAATTCTACTGTCATCTCCTCCACCAATAATATAACCCACCTTCAACAAATAACTCAAACCACCTTCTCTTCCACTGAAACCTGGCTAAACAATGCACAACTTCTGCTGAACCCCAATAAAACCAAACTCCTCCTTTTTACACTCAAGACATTATCAACTGACTTTAAGATCTTCTCACTAAATAATACCCCAACTGAAGTGGCCTCCCAAGCCACATTATTAGGAGTGACCATAGACTATAGGACTTTCCTTTGATCTACACACACAAAATGCAATCAAAAATGCATAGCAAACTAGGGATGCTCTACCACCAGAAAAGCTTTATGGATACTCCCACCAAAACTACTCTGGCCACTACCTACCTGCTACCCTCTCTACATTATGAAGCTCCCATTCTGACCAATATTCAGAGTACCCTAAAAAATAAACTTGAATACTGCTATTATAAAATAGTTATGTTTGATATAGGTGCACCTCATTACAAACACCACTGCACTACCCTCAGAGCCCTTAATTGGCTCAAATTCCCACATTGCCTAAACTACCTGCAAACGGCTATGGCCCACAAAGTTATATATCAACCCGAAAACTGTCCTGCTCTAAACTCAATCCTCCAAACCTGTCAGAGCTCTCCGATCTGAAGACAAGCAACTTGTAACCCTATACAGACCAAACAAAAACACTGGACAGTGTTTCTACTCATACACTGTCACAAATCTCTGGAATGCCTTACCAGAATACATCAGGGCAATTTCAAACCTCAAGTGTTTTAAATTCACTCTAAAGAATTTCCTTCAAAAAACAAGTATCTACCCTGTTCCAAAACTACTTAACTACTCCTCTCATTTCCCCCCACCTCTATATTTCCCTTTCTTCACTTCCTGACCACACACTTTATCCCTTCTCTTCTACCGCACTACTTTAACTACCTTACATCCCCACCCTTACTTTCCACTCCGCTACCTCTTCAGTACGTCCTCACTGCACCCACATGATCACTTCACCTCTTCTTCTTCAGTACAATGCCTCTTAGGGTCTACTTCCCTTCTAACAAATTTCTACATTCTGCTATAGAAGACTTTCCTCCTCACTCTAACACCCATATTTCGATCCAAGCCCAATTTTGCTCTTGTTATACCTACATTTTTTTCACCTGGTATATACCTTTACATATCCTTTTCTCTTTGACTATTCAATGGGAAACAGTTTATATACATACTATATACTACAAGACTATTATTATTATTATTATTATTATTATAAAGATAATCCCAGATTACCTAATACTCTCTGTAAATTAGCCACTAGTTTTTGCTGGTTAATCCACATATAAATGGGAATTTTATTTTACTGAGATGACAACACCGAACTGTCACTAAACTGAAACGATACACTACCGACGTTTTTAACTGGGAGATGAGACACTTGGCTAACATGATAAAATTTGCCCTTTTCCCCACTGCAGTGGGATCCCAGAGTTGGTATATTTAGTTGGGGGGGTTGTGGGGGGCACAGCCCCCAATCTGGGCGAGTTTGACACAACGTGGTGTATGTTGAGTTTTATTGCTTGCCAAGTGTGTCGTTTCCCAGTTAAAAATTTTGGTAGTATGTCGTTTTGGTTTAGTGACAGTTCAGTGTTGTCATCTCAGTAAAATAAAATTTGGGTAAACGAAAATTCAGTCTACTCAAGTAGGCCCATTGTAAATGTATTACAGCTCTCTGTCATATATGTCTGCAAATTTTTACAATAATTGTTAATTGTTAATGGGTTAATGAAGGTCCGATCTTGTCTCCTGAATCTGATTGACTTCTTTGAATCAGTCTCCAGAGCTGTGAACGAAGGTAAGGCGGTCCACACAGCCTATCTGGACCTTGCCAAAGCCTTTGACACCATCCCCCACTCTGGAATCATAGATAAACTTACTAAGCTTGGCATAAATCCCTACGTCACTCAATAGGTTGCCAACTAGCTTACTGACAGAACCCAGACTGTAAAAGTAGCTGACTCCAAATCCAGCTCCAGACAAGTGAAAAGTGGAGTACCTTAGGGTTCAGTCCTGGGACCGCTCTTGTTTGGCATCTACTTCTCTGAAGTACAGGCCAGCAGTAAGGGACTCTGGCTAACAAAGTTCACAGATGACTGCAAGTTGGAAGCCATTATTGAATCTCCAAATGATGTAGATATTCTACAAAAAGGGCCTTACAGAAACAGATGCTTGATGCCAGAGCCATGGGCCTCAAGCTTAATGCCAAGAAATGTATAGTTATCCCCTTTGGAAAAACCATGTACCCATGAATTAGCACATAGGTGGCAGTACACTAAACACCAAAAGTGTGATGAGAGACTTAGGGACACAGGTGGACAGTGGTCTCACCTTCAATAACCACATTACCACAACAGTCAGGAAATCCTTCTATGTGGCACACCTCATCACCAGGGGCTTTTCATCCAGAAAAAAGGAAGTCATTGTCCCACTGTACTCATCCCTCATTAGACCCATTATAGAGTACAACGCCCCATTTGGTATGTACCTCACAAGACATCTGCAACAGCTGGAAAGGCCGCAGAAATACCTCACTAAAACAACAGCAGGCCTAAAGCGGATGCCCTATGCTGACCTTCTAAAAAAATTCCAGCTATACTCTGTGGCATATCGTCTACTCAGAGGCGATCTCTGCTTAACATACAAGGCCATGTCAAACCCTGAGCTGTTGGACATGCCCCACTTAAAGGAATCCCATTCCCTCAGAGCCACATGCTCCAGGGGTCTAAATCTTGTCATCACAATGAACAAAACATGCTGGAGGGATAGGTTCCTGACCCAGAGACTCCCCACACTCTGGAATAGACTGCCCATACATGTCAAGCAGAGCACCTCCTTGGCCCTCTTCAAAAGAAACCTTGACGATTGGATGGGAGATGGCAAATTCACCCCGGGGATCATGTCAGTCACCCTGCTACACAAGAGACCAGGAAAGTAAATATTGAGGGAAGAAATATCCAAGGAATTGTTATGGCTAGGCTTGTATAGGCCCTAGGCCGATAGCCTAGTACCAACCTATGAACCTATTCAATACTTTGTAAATTTTGACTCTTACTGCTGTGGAGCTTGTGCCTCCTCTGAAAGTAAGTTCCTGACCCAGACGGACCTTCCCGGTTAACAAATGCCAAATAAATAAATAAATAAACAAACAAATAAAATGTATTTTGTTAACAAAGACAGAGCACTGCTCTCCAGAGACCCTTTTCTGACTCTGCCCAGGAACACTCTCTGGTTAAATGACTTACCCCAGAGTCATACAGTTAAACGAACTGAAGCTGAGGGACTCCAACCCTGGACCATAGGAAGCAGATCATTAACAGCTCATGGCCTTACTCCTCTGTACCAAATGCCAGACAGTTTTAAAAAGTAGTCTAATACTGACAGGACAGGAGTAGAAAGGGTATCCAGGCATTTTTTACACTCCAAATAGAAAAACAAGTCCATACTTTAGAGAAGAGGAGAGAAAAGGATCAGTACCTCCCCAGTGGAAAGGGAGGGATACTGACAATTAACAGAACAGCCATGTAACTGAAGGAGTGAGGTTTACTGAAATGATAGGATGGAAGACTTTTGATGAGACATTGGATGCAAGTGCTTCTCTAGAAGATAAGGGTAAAGAAGGGGAAAACAACCCTTCTGGGGCGAAAAAGGGGCTAAAAGGACAACACTGGTCTTGACAAGTCTAATTTTTTGAATGAATGTCACCATTACAGGAAATGGGAGAAAGCATTAAGGAATTCAGACAGTAAAATGTGGACCAGGTATCTCTGGGATGATCTCCTAAAGGCTGAATAAGAGAAGAAATTGTTACACTTAAAACTAGTTAGACATGACTTGCTCCATAAGTGAAAGTGTAAACAAGTCACTGAATGGCCGAGGGACCACTTGTGAGACATCTACAGACAGTGACTTCAGCCTGTCTACAACACAGTTTGTATGGCAACCAGCAAATCATGGGGCTAAAAGGGTCATTTCCAGACTTTCTAGGCAAGATCATGTTACCTCTACTATATGATTTGCAACTCTGTCAACATACTGGCGCAGTAAACGGTTATCAGTCCCTATAGGAGGAAGTACTGAAAGGCAGAGAAGGTTAAAAGAATTGCCAGCATATCCAAAATATTGATGCATAACTGGTTCATCTGACCACTGTAGTACCCTGCCCCATCCTAGGGCAGACACATCCATGGTGACCACTGTCTATGGAGATGGTAACTGGAAGGGAATTTTCCTGGCTGAATGATCCAAAACCAGCCACCACTGATGATGCAAATTTTAATGCAATGTGAAATGGTATCCAAGTTTTGGAACCCCTGCACTTGAACCAAATACACAAGACTCACAGGTGGGCCTTCCATGAGGCACTGAGGCACCAGTGGCAAGTCTGCCACCATGCGGCCTATGGTTTTGAGGCATTGCTGTTGTGAGGCAGAACTCGACTCTATGATCTGCAGTACTGTGGACTACAGGAATGACATCCAGAACTAGATAACCTAGTAAACACAACCACTCTCTCATCGGGCCATGGTTTAAAACCATTATGGGGGAAAAATCTCTAACCTTGGCTCCTCCATTTGGAATCATCTTTCAGTTAAAATGAGGAAACAATCTACATCAAAAACACAGTCAAATGCATCTGGAGTGTTTCGCCCCAGTCCTCCACTGAAAATAGACTCTGTCCTAGTCAGACTTTTCTGGTAAACAAATGTTAAATAAAATAAATAAATCAAAACAAAAACAGCACCTCACCAATAAAGCTACTTGCAACTGCTTCCACTGCAGGCACTGATCCTAACCTAGTTTCTCTCTCAAATTACAGAGTTTTGCTCTGCTGTGCTATTGCAAATCCATATCTGAATGTTAATCACGGATGTTTTACCTAAAAAACTAACACTGCTTTGTAACTGCCAAATATTTGACCTGCTGCTGTAAGCAGCAGTTCTACTGCTCTGTTTAAACAATACATTATGCTGGCATACAGTTACCTCACACCTGTATATATTCTCTTATGCTTAATTGTAAAAGTCCTTTCTTTTTTTCACCTGCTGTGTAATTATGTAGCAGTAGTGACTCAAGTTGTTTATGTCACTAAACTGATTTGTAAACTTCATGCATCAAATATCTGTAACTATAGTTATTTATTTAGTTTGTTTGTTTGTTAGTATTTGTTTTCCGGGGTAGGGCACTGACTTCCATGGACCTTCTTCACACTCACTTTGGGACCAGAGTCTGGTTACGTGACTTGGTCAAAGTCATAGCTGAACAAAGGAGGCAGAAGAAATCAAACCTTGCACCACTGGAACAGAAACAGCTGGTTAACAGATCAACCCTTGCACCACTGGAACACAGGTAACCAGCTGGTTAACAGATCAACCCTTGCACCACTGGAACACAGGAAACAGCTGGTTAACAGATCAACCCTTGCACCACTGGAACACAGGAAACTGCTGGTTAACAGATCAACCCTTGCACCACTGGAACACAGGAAACAGCTGGTTAACAGATCAACCCTTGCACCACTGGAACACAGGAAACAGCTGGTTAACAGATCAACCCTTGCACCACTGGAACACAGGAAACTGCTGGTTAACAGATCAACCCTTGCACCACTGGAACACAGGAAACAGCTGGTTAACAGATCAACCCTTGCACCACTGGAACACAGGAAACAGCTGGTTAACAGCTCTTTGATCCTGTAATCCAACTACAAGACTCTTGGCTTCTCTTGGCCCAGGTCATGGCTGAATAGGCTGGCAACCAGTCCACCTACCTGATTATCAAACTGAAAACAAAATATATACAAAAATAAACTAGAGAAGGCACTCAGAGGTAGAGTTGTATCTAATCTGCACCCTATAAAAGTCAGAACTTGAGATGTTCATAAATTTGATTGGCTGCAACATCCAAAGAATGAAAACATTTGAGCAGAGTTCCCCTTGGATGAGGTTAGAGGCTGAGCTTTTACAACAGTCAGGAACCAGTCGTCTAGGTGAGGAAAGACCTACACTTCTTGCAGCCATTGGTGGGATAATACTACATACATGTGATGGCAGGCACACTGTGGGCTAAAAGGTGAAATCAAAATGGAACGTTCAAAACTGGCAATGAGACTCCTACTCAGAAGTACAGTACATTCCGGACTCCTTGGCAAACTATGTAGGCAGGCATCTTGGAAGTATAAAGTGCATACCAAATCATCTTCTGATAAGCATGGAAGGACTGATAGCACCATGATCTTACAAAGTGTTTGCTTTGGAATGAAGGTGCTTAGGCCACCTAGACCAGTAATGGCCTAAGTTCCTGTGTATTGTTGGTGTAGTGGAAACTGTCAGCTCACTCTTTATTGTAAAAACTTGGAAACCTTTTTCCTTGAAAAATTCTTTTGATGGGGCAGAACACTAGGCAGGGGTAATGAGAAGGAGAGTGGGGGACTGAGGATATACAAAGGGAATGATTTACCCCCTGGATATGATTGACCTTATCCATGTGACTCGGGTCATATTTTTCTAAGCTGACAGATGGAGAAACAAATCCACCTGGTTAAAGAGTTGAACAGTCAGGCAAGATCTCATTAATGGTGCTAACCTGAAAGGGCCTGTAACAAGCCTGATGATGGCAAAATGTATGGTATCAGAAAAACATCTGGCACCCAGATCAGTGCAGTACATCACAGGAGGTCAGCACCAGTTGACAGACTGGATACACTGGTGATAATGTGCACACTAGTAACCTGGTGACAATGGGTGCACTGGCGAACTGGTAACAATGGATACACTGGTAATAATATGCCTACTGGTAACCTGGTGATAATGTGTGCACTGGTGAACTGGTAACAATGGATCCATTGGTGTTAATGTGCACAATGGTAACCTGGAAATGTGTATAGTGTACTTTTCTTTTTATGTGTTAATCATCTAGTAGTCAGTGCTGTCCAGTGTATATAAATAGGGTTCTTATCATATAATCGAAGACGCAATCCTTCAAATGCATCTTGATCAGATTTGAAAGCACGAAACAGCAAAATAGTGAAACAGCATATAAGTGATTTTTTTCCCTGGGAAAGAAATCGCTTGGCCACCTCCATTACTTTGCCATTTTCGTCACTGTAGTGCAATCTCAGAGTTGGTATATTTAAGTAGGGGGGTGTGGGGGGTGAAGACCCCCACTTTATGTAATGTTTTGAAGTTTTTATTTTTTATTTTTTTGTAGAACAGCGATTTTTTTCCCTGGGAAAAAAACTGCTGTTCCGAGTGTTCGGGATTGTAAGCTTTCACTTACATTGGGTCGATAAATCAGGGTTCACTTTTTTAAGTGTTCGCTGATTTAATATAGACCCTACAAATAGTGTACAAGCATGTGTGTCAGCTAGCTAGATATTTACCTTTGTACCAGTTATTGTTTATTCTTTTATATCTAGCATGTCTGTCTTTTTGTGTTTGTTTTCTCCTGTAGAAAATCTGACACTCAAACTTTCGTTTAGGTAGCACTTGTGTCTCCTAAATAACAATAAAGTTTCTTTGAATGTTTGGTGACAATGTGTCCACTGGTGAACTATTAACAATGAATACACTGGTGATAATGTGACACTGCTAACCTGGTGACAACGGGTGCACTGGTGAACTGGTAGCAATGGATACACTGGTGATAATTTGTGTGAAGATATGTGAAGGCTGCCAGCCTAGATAGATAGGATTTTGTAGATAATTCTGTCATTTGTAAATATTAATGTAAGCCACATGCTAGTTCTCTTTTTTAAATGTTGAACTTCAAAAAGGTAACCACATTGCACTCTGCTGGAGGAAAGCTGATAAGTCAAGCATTGTATAATTCTTTGATCTCAAACTCGGAGCCCAGATGTCTGGATGAAGCAATTATTGCTATTGTTTTGAGACCAGAGTTAATTGCTAGAATTTGCAAGTAAGGTCTTTAACTACTGTGGTTTCCTGACCAGGTGCAAAATCAAAGCAATGTAAATGTAGAGTTTCTGTTAGCCTAGGAACCGGAGAGAAATAATGTAATCTGAAATGAGTCAGTGGTAGGTACTGTGTTATCAATTTAAGAACAGAGAGACTCAGAGCATTTTGCATTTGTCTTCAAAACATCAAACATCACAAACACTGCTTTGCTCTATATGCAAGTTTATTTTAGAACTTTTTTGCGCTTAGATACAGCTAGGAAATAGGAAGATTAGACTAGTTATTTTTTCTGTATTGATGTCAGAACTATTCTACTGTATTATTTTAAGCATTTTCCTGTGATCTCTGAACTCTTGATTAGCACTGTGTAGTAAGAAGTATTGTCTTGTGTTTTTATTACTTAATATTAAATATTTTTAAACGTTTCAACTCTGGCTGTTTTGTGTTGAGATAATTTAAGCTCTAGAGTACATTGCATGTATATAGTGATACTGTCCAAGCCACCCCAAATAAGCCTTGCTGTTCAGTCATGCTTACCAGTTGGATAATAATATTGCACAGTAATAACTGGACTCCCTTTGATAAGGGCCTTATTGGTAGCCGATATTAGTGGTTGGTGGCAGTGATTACTACCTTATAGCCTGGACAGGAGGGGCATAGCTGGAGAACCTGTGCCAGCCTCCCCCATGAGTGCCTGTGTGTTTGCGTATAACTCATATTCCAAAGTGTGTGTGTGTCAGCTACTTGCGTTGGGACACGAAGCACTAGTTGGACAGAGAGGGTGCTGGAGGTTTTAGCTTGACCACTAGGCTGAGATCTGGACCCTATAGCTGTGCCAGTGGGGAGTCTTATTGGGGATCTGGAGAGAAAGGGAGAAACCAGCCCCAGACTGACTGTGATCTCTGTGTGCTCTTAAGGGAAATTGTACTTTACTGTGTGTGTATTTGTTATCCTCCCCAATGTGGACGCCCCTTGCAGGTGTTAGTGGTGAGGATTGAGGCTCCTTGATTGCTGGGTGGTGCATGGGTGTCACATATTAATTGTTTGACAGTAGTGGGATATCCACACCACATATTAATAGGTTGGCAATTGGCTTGTAATGGTGTGGACAGTGTATTCCTGCAACTTGTGTACAGTGATCACTGAAGGTGTATGTGTACTCTAAATCAGCCACGCAGTGAATATTCAGAGTTCAGATCACAATTGTTTTATTTCTTTTGTTAGCTTAGTTAGTCAAGGAGAGCAGGCAAGCATGTCAGCAGAGGAGTATGAAAAGATGACAGGGAGCCATTTGGCTGATGTGCCAGGCTAAGGGACTGGTGCATGGAAGCTTGACTAAGGCAGACATGATTGCAGCTTTGGTCACAGCTGCATCAGAAAACAGCAATCAGGAGGGTGATCAGACTGGCCATGGAGATGTACAACACTCAGAGAATGGACAGTTCAACCTTTCTGCAGAGGACTTAAAAATCCATATGGAGCTAAAAGGACTTGAGTTGGAGGCCAGGCATTTGCAAACAGAAGCAGCAGAGAGACTGAGATGTCTACAGGCTGAGGAGAATAAGAAACTGCTACGCCTGGAAGCTGAGGAGAAGGAAAGACAGAGGCAGCATGAAAATGAGATGCTGACTCTTCGACAGAGTCATGGAGGTAATGGGGAAGGGAGTAACTGGACCCCAGAAGCACAACAGGTCAGTAAATTTCTTCTACAGTTTAAAGAGGGGGATAATTTTGATAGCTTCATTCATAGTTTGAGAGGGTATGTAAACAATATGATGTTGACCAAGGGCTCTGGGTACGGTTCGTGACTCCCTTACTCCATGGTAAAGCTTTAACTGTGCTGTCTAAAATTTCTGATCATGAATGTTTTGATTATACTGCTGTTAAGAACTGATTGTTAGAATTTTTTAAGCTAACACCTGAAACTTATAGGAAAAAGTTTTGTGAGCATAGAAGCAAGGCAGATGAAAGTGTGTGTGAATATGTTGCTGAACTGAGCACTTATTTTCATAGGTGGGTGAATGGATGTCAGGTCACCACTTTTGAAGGGCTGGCAGACCTTTTGCTGAGGGAACAAGCCCTTAGCACTTTGCCTGAGGACATGAGGATCTGGATAGCTGATAGACAATGTGCTACTTCAGAGGAGTTGGGGAAGAAGGGAGACCTATGCCTAGCAAGCAGGGCATCCCTGCACAGGAAAGGGACCTCCAGTACTGCTCATGGGTCTAAAGGAACCTATGGTGGGCAGCCTAGACTGCCCCAACAGAATCTACCAGTAGCAGGGGAAGCCACTACTCCAGGTACACATCCAGGACCTAGGGTTAAATGTTTTGAATGCAACCAGTGGGCCCATGTGGCATGCAGATGTCCATGGAGGCAAAGTGGAGAACAAAAGGTGAGAGCCAGTAAGTGGGAAAGACAAAATGCCAATAGTAGGTTGACATGAGACAACAGGGGTACCAAACTACCATTCTAAATATGTCTTAATAGGGAAGGATTTTGATGTGGCAGTACCATGTGTTTGTGCAGTTACATGCAGTCAGGCTAGGAGACAAACGTGTGTCTGGTAGCCTGGGGGAGACCTAGACAGACTGCATACTTGCAGCCAGGGCTGTTGAGGTGGTTACTTCAGGGAGGGAGCTACCCTGTAGCAGTGAGACTGAAGGTGAGCCATAGCAGCTTGTGGGTACTGATGTTCCCTTAGACAGAGGGACTGCAAGGGTAGAGTTGAGTAGTAGCACTCAGGCCGACAGTGAGGCACCGCTGTCACAGGTTACCAGACTTCCTGTGGAAGGGGAGCTGGGGAGGGTTACAAAGAGAGAGTTGAGACAGGTTCAGCTGTCAGACCCTATATTGCAAGGCCTGAGGCAGGTAGCTAGTGAGGCACCTGATTCTCAAGGGAAGGGGGAATCTGTATACTGGGACAAAGAGTCACTGTATAGAGAATGGACCCCCAGTGGGAGGGCTAGAAGGTGAGAGAATACAGCAGTTGGTAGTGCCTAGAGCCTACCATCTGGTGCTTCTAGCCATAGCCCATGATATTTCCTTTGAAGGCCAGATAGGCATAAAACATACAAAGAGACACATTATGCAGAACTTCTACTGGCCTGGAATTTCCAGATATGTAACAGGTACTGCAGGACATGTGAGCGGTGCCAAAAGGTAGGCAAGGCAGGAGAAAAGGTGAGAGCTCCTTTGATACCTTTGCCCGTGACTGAGGAGCCATTTCAGAGGGTAGGTATGGGTATTGTGGGGGCTCAGAGTACCCCAAGTTCCACAGGGAAAAAGTATATCCTAGTGGTAGTAAATTATGCTACAAGATACCCTGAGGCAGTGGCTTTGTCCTCCATTGAGGCAGAAAAGGTGGAAAATGCTTTGTTAGAGATTTTAAGCAGGGTAGGTTTCCCAAAGGAAATACTGACTGACAGATGTGCCAATTTCATATCAGACCTGCTGGCTTGTCTGTGGAAGTAATGTGGGGTGAAGCACCTGAAGACCACTCCCTACCATCCCCAGACTAATGGTCTTGTTGAGAGATTAAACTCTACAATTAAGTCCATGCTAAGGGCATTTGCAGACCAGTTTAAGAGGGAGTGGGACAAATATTTGCCCCATCTGTTTGCTTGCAGATAGATTCCCAAGGAATCCATGGGCTTTTCACCCTTTGAGTTCCTGTATGGGCATAGGGTGAGAGGACCTCTAGATTTAATTTGTGGTGAGTGTGAATCTCATGAGGAGTCTGTTGTGGCATATGTCCTAAACATCAGGACAAGGCTCAGAAACACATGGGCTTGGCCCATAAGAACCTGGCAGAAGCCCAACAACAGAAAAGGTATGGTATGACAGGAATGCTCAAACTAAAGAGTATGCTGTAGGGCAGCAGGTAATGGCTCTCATTCCTGTCAGACACAACAAGTTGCAAGCAGCTTGGGAGGGACCCTACAAGATGGTAAGTGATGTTAACTACATGGCAGAACTGCTAAGCCGGAGGCAGAGGCATAAATTATACCATGTTAACATGATAAAACCATACTATGATAAGGAGGCCCTTGTGCTGAGTATTTGCAGTGGATTGCAGGAGGAGTCTGAGGGAGATCTGGCGACTGATCTCCTCAGTAAGGCTCAGACTGACACCTCAGTGGAAGGTGTAGCAGTGTCCCACCAGCCATCTCCTACCCAGGATCGAGAAATCCAAGCAGTGTTACAGGAGTCTGGGGACGTGTTCACTGGGAAAGCAGGGTGCACCCACCTGGTGCAGCACCAGGTGGAAACAGGAACCCAAAGGCCTATTAGGCAGGCCACTTATAGGGTGCCTGAGAGAGGCAAACAGACTCTGAGGGAGGAGATAGAGGAGATTCTGGAACTAGGGGTATTCAAGAGTCCAACAGTCCCTGGGCCTCCCCAGTGGTGCTGGTGCCAAAGAAGGATGGCAGCACCAGGTTCGGTGTGGACTACAGGAAATTAAATAGTCACACAAAGTCAGATGCTTACCCCATGCCTAAGACAGAAAAAGGCCCAAGAGCAGCTCAGTGGGGCTAAGTATGTTACCACCATTGATCTTACCAAGGGTTACTGGCAGGTGCCCTTTACTCCCAGTGCTAAAGAGAGAGGTCAGTTTTTGTGACTCCTTGTTGGCTTGTATGAGTTCACAAAGATGCCCTTTGGGATGAAAAATGCCCCAGCAACTTTCCAGAGGCTGGTAAATCATCTCCTAGCAGGAGTAGGATGGTTTGCCCTTGCTTACCTAGATGATATTCCTGTCTACAGCCATTCCTGGCAAGAGTACCTTCAGCATGTCAGGGAGGTGCTGGGCAGACTACAGAGGGCAGGTTTGACCATTAAGCTGAACAAATGTCAGGTGGGTATGGCAGAGGTCTCCTACCTGGGACCTAGAGTGGGGAGTGGTAAGATCAGCCAGAACCTGCCAAAGTGGAAGCCATTCAGGCATGGCTTGCACCTGTTACAAAAAGCAGGTGAGGGCATTCTTATGGACAGCAGGGTACTAGAGAAAGTTCGTCCCCAGTTATAGTACCATAGCTGATCCACTCACAGACCTGGCAAGGAAGAACAGACCAGATAAGGTAGTGTAGACCACAGCATGTGAGCAGGCATTCCAGAAGCTTAATGAAGCTTTGGGAGGACCCCGTGTGTTAGCCAGTCCAGATTACAGCAAATAATTTGTTGTGCAGGTTGATGCTTCGAACCATGGAGTGGGGGCTGTACTTAGCCAGATTTCTTCAGAGGGAGAAAAGCACCCAGTGGTTTATCTCAGTCATAGACTCCAACCCAGGGAGGAATGCTATGCAGCTATAGAAAATTAATGTCTAGCCATAGTGTGGGCACTGCAAAAACTTCAACCTTATCGGTATGGAAGAAAATTCACTGCAGTTACAGACCACAATCCCCTAACATGGTTACACAGAGCCAGCCAGCTCTATGATATGTCAGTGCAGCACCACAGTGGGATTAGCAATGCCAACGCCGATGGTTTCTCAAAACAGGGAATGGGGTAAGGTCTACTCAGATAGACCTAACTCTCTCAAGCAACGTTTCTCAAGGGTCACTTGAAAAACTAGCTTGAGTTCACGGGGGGGGTATGTGAAGATATGTGAAGACTGCCAGCCTAGCTAGATAGGATTTTGTAGATAATTCTGTCATTTGTAAATATTAATGTAAGCAACATGCTTATTCTCTTTAAATGTTGAACTTCAAAAATATAACCACGCTGCACTCTGCTGGAGGAAAGCTGATAAGTCAAGCATTGTATAATTCTTTGATCTCAAACTCGGAGCCCAGATGTCTGGATGAAGCAATTATTGCTATTGTTTTGAGACCAGAGTTAATTGCTAGAATTTGCAAGTAAGGTCTTTAACTACTGTGGTTTCCTGACCAGGTGCAAAATCAAAGCAATGTAAATGTAGAGTTTCTGTTAACCTATGAACCAGAGAGAAATGATGCAATCTGAAATGAGTCAGTGGTACTGTGTTATCAATTTAAGAACAGAGATACTCAAAGCATTTTGCATTTGTCTTCAGAACATCCAACATCACCAGCACTGCTTTGCTCTATATGTAAGTTTATTTTAGAACTGTCGCTTAGATACAGCTAGGAAATAGGAAGATTAGACTAGTTGTTTCTGTACTGATGTCAGAGCTATTCTACTGTATTATTTTAAGCATTTTTCTATGATCTCTGAACTCTTGATTAGCACTGTGTAGTAAGAAGTATTGTCTCGTGTTTTTATTACTTATTATTAAATATTTTTAAACATTTCAACTCTGGCTGTTTTGTGTTGAGATAATTTAAGCTCTAGAGGACATTGCATGTATATAGTGATACTGTCCAAGCCAACCCAAATAAGCCTTGCTGTTCAGTCACACTTACCAGTTGGATAATAATATTGCACAGTAATAATTGGACACCCTTTGATAAGGGCCTTATCGGTAGCTGATATTAGTGCTTGGTGGAGGTGATTACTACCTTATAGTCTGGACAAAAGGGGCATAGCTGGAGAACCTGTGTCAGCCTTCCCCAGGAGTGTCTGTTGATACTTGTGAACCTCTGCTTTCCTTAAAAACAAAAAAAACAGAAAAATCTTGCTTTTTTCCCACTTTTCTGAGATTTAAAAAAGTTCAGTTACAGATTTGCTGTTCTGAACTGTTTGTAAGTTTCTTGGAGGCCATTGTTTGCTTGGGCTAAAGGGAAGTCTCTGTGTTCATCAGTGGCAGTGATAAACATTGAGTAGCCTGCCTGCCCCTGTGGGAGTGGTTACTGCCTTGAAATTGTAGTTTTATTGGCCATTTTGGGTCAATTCCAAACTCCTTGATCTCCCTCTCTTAAAACCCGATTGCCTCGTGGTTTTGGCGTCTTTTTGGACTTGTTGGCTGTTGATGAAGCAACCACCAAGAGGAGAAAATGCTGAGAGAAGAAAGGAGCCACTTTTGAGATTTTAAGTATTTTGCTTCAGATTATTTGTTAAGTTTTTCTGCATTGCCGTCTACTTTTGAGCATTTTCTGGCTTGTTAAACTTGATTTCTGTGTTGGTAACTGTATTTAGAACACAACCTAGAGCCAAATACTGAATTTCCTGCCTGCACTTATTTTTAAAATCTTTTTTTTTCTTAAAACTTGCATTTTATCTGTCTCTGGCCTAGCACTCAAGTGTGGGGTCATTTACTGCACTGTTCTAACTTGTTGATACTTGTGAACCTCTGCTTTCCTTAAAAAAAAAAAAAAAAAATCTTGCTTTTTTCCCACTTTTCTGAGATTTAAAAAAGTTCAGTTACAGATTTGCTGTTCTGAACTGTTTGTAAGTTTCTTGGAGGCCATTGTTTGCTTGGGCTAAAGGGAAGTCTCTGTGTTCATCAGTGGCAGTGATAAACATTGAGCAGCCTGCCTGCCCCTGTGGGAGTGGTTACTGCCTTGAAACTGTAGTTTTATTGGCCATTTTGGGTCAATTCTGAACTCCTTGATCTCCCTCTCTTAAAACCCTCTTTTGTGCGGTTTTGCGTGTTTTTGCACATAGCGCAACATCGGGCAGCGCCATCTAATTGGGTTTAAACTATTCCTGGCTCCACAAAGTCTGCTCTTCACTTTTTCCCTTAGAACTGCTCTATCTCTCAAATTAAACACCATATTCTCATTCTAAGGCCCCTCACTGGTCCAAATAAGTAATCTTACAAGTTAGCACTAATAAACCATAAGCACTACTTAATCTTATACTCTCTACGATTACCTTGTCCCCTTATTGGTCCATTTTAATTCAGTTCCCTATATTACTCTAGCATGTCCAAAGGTCAATCAATGGTTTCCTCTCCAGTCCAGCTGGTGAATCTGGGAATTTTGAGGCAATGTTACAACTGTCTCATGTACACGGACAACCCTCTCCTCCTCCAAACAGGTTCAAATATATGTGAGAGATGCAACCATATAGCCAAACTGGAGGCTGAGCTCTCTCATCTCAAAACTGGTGTAACCAGTCAGGAGGAGAAGGTAACCTCACACAACACAATTCCAGTATCACATACTCCCACCACAACAGCGAACCACACACATAAAAACACAAAAACATACTCGGAGGCTCTAAATAAAAATCTACCTAAGCAACAGAGACCTCCAAAGCAGACATCCAAGCAAACGCTACCCCAAAACAAAACACGTACAACACATAGCACACAAAGTCAGTGTGCCAAGCAGTCACAGTCCTTAAGGCTGAATAACACACCTGATACCCTTGTAATAGGTGACTCTATTGTCAGACACACTGACGTCCCGCTCACCAGGCTGAATAAAGAGAAGGTCACAGTGAGCTGCCTGTCGGGTGCTAGGATCCGCCACATAACGCAAGCACTCAGGTCACTCCAAAGCAAATACAAATATGACTCAGTTATTGTACATGCTGGCGTGAATGACCTGAGACGTACCTCCCTCGACTACATGAAAAGAGACAGAGGAGCTCTCTGATCATGTAGCCCAGGCCGGTATGACCCTGACCTTGAGCAGCATCTTACCCTCACCTAGAATGATGCCACAGTATAAAGACAAAATGATCGATTTTAACAATTGGCTAAAATTTTGGTGTCATTCAAAGGGGATCCAGTGTCTGTCAGCCTGGGATGACATGCTCGACAAGCCACGTTGCTTCGCTAGGGATGGCTTGCACCTGTCACCCCTCAGCTTTCGGATATTGGCAAAGGCTCTTGCCACCCCATAGTGCCTTTTTTAGGCAAGGCTCAAAAGTCAAACCCACCTCCATAGACAGGACAAGGAACAAGAAACTAAGGGTAATGCTGCTAAACGCCAGAAGTCTTAACCTCAAGATGCATGCACTCGAAGCTCTCCTCAGTATGGAGAACATCGATATCTGTGCAGTGACAGAAACCTGGTTCAAGGCTCCAGAGAGCACCACAGCACTACCAGGTTATACCTCATATCATGCTTTTCGGCCCCAAAACCCAGACCGAACCACAAAAGGAGGGGGGGAGTTTCCATATTTATCAAGGATATCCACACCTCCAGGTTAGTGGCAGTGCACGAAGTATCGGAGACCATCCATGTGCAACTGACAGTGGGCAAGACTGCTTTTCAGTTTATAGCATCCTACAGACCACCCTCTCAAAGTCAGGAATCCCACTCGGCTTTCCTGAAAACATTGGAGAACACTAAGATCTCTCCGAACACCATTATATTGGGTGACTTCAACTACCCAAACATAGACTGGGAGCATTACTCAAGCCCCAGCACCTTAGCCCAAAGGTTCCCGGAATTTAAAAACTCAAATGCTATGGAACAACTAGTTACCACTCCCACAAGAGGGGAAAACATACTAGACCTGATCATTACCAACATGGGGACTCTATGCTCCATACCAGAAGTATATCCCTCATTTGGTAAGATCAGGCCATAAATTAATTTCACTGGATATCCACATCCTGACCCCACCCCCAGCCCAGAAAACCACAGTGAAAAACTTCTCAAAAGCAAACTTCACACTTCTCAAAATTGAAGTAGAATTCTTCAAGGCCCCAGGGCCAGTGGAAACTACGGCCCAAACTGCAGAATCCTATATAAACGCATTCTATGGACATCTCCAGGAATGCATGGATCATGCTACCCCAAACAAAATCAAGACCCAATCATCCAAAGGCAGGCGTCCAGTCTGGTGGACCCCAGCCATAAATAAACTGTACAACAGAAGGAGGAAGCCACTACATGATAGAGCAAAATCCCTAAAAGGGAAGGCATCTCTGATCAGTACTAGCAAAAAATTACAATCCCTCATAAAATCCTCCAAGGCCAGCTTCAAGAGAAAAATTGCACAGGACACTAAAGACAATCATAAGGCTTTTTTCAGTTATGTTAGGAACCTGGGATGCAACTCCCAGACTTGTTCTGAGTTGATTCTAAATGACAAAAAATACACTGAACCCACAGACATCGCCAATATCCTGGCAGACAGGTTCAGTGCAAACTTATACACCCCCTCTCCCCCAAAAGAGCAAGTATCTATCCCAGCAGAGTGCAGCCTCCCAAACATCTCTGATGCTCAGGTGAAGGCTGCCCTCTCCAAAGCAAAAAACACTGCTTTCATGGGACCAGATGGCGCCCCGGGTTGCGTCCTACATGAACTCCAAGAAGAACTAATCCCTCAAGTAAAACTGCTGTACAATCTCAGCCTCACTACAGGATATGTGCCCAAAGAATGGCGTACAGCAACAGTGGTCCCACTCCACAAAGGTGGCGCCTCTGCGGACCCTGGAAACTATCGCCCCATAAGCCTGACTAGCCTAGTATGCAAGGCTATGGAGAGGATCATCATGGAACTCATAAACAAAGACATTGGGGACCTACAGACACTAGATCCTACCCCATATGGCTTCGTCAAGGGCAGATCCTGCCTTTCGAACCTACTTCTTCGAAACAGTCACCAAGGCCATAGATGAAGGGAAGGTAGTCCACACAGCCTATCTGGACCTCGCAAAGGCATTTGACACAATACCCCACTTGGGCATCATAGATAAGCTATCCAGCCTAAATATAAACCCCTATGTCACAAGATGGGTTGCAAACTGGCTCAAAGACAGAACCCACAGAGTTAGAGTTGCTGGAGCCATGTCAGACTCAAAACCGGTCACAAGTGGCATCCCACAAGGTTCTGTCCTGGGACCTCCCTTGTTCGGTATTTACTTTTCTGAGGTACAGGCCAACGTGGGAGGACTATGGCTCACCAAGTTCGCAGATGACTGCAAACTGGGCGCCATAATCGACTCTCCAGCTGACACAAACATCCTTCAAAAAGGTCTCGCAGAGACTGATAATTGGTGCCAGAGCCATGGTCTAAAGCTAAATGCCAAAAAGTGTATAGTCATACCCTTTGGCAAAAACAATGTGCCCACAAATTACCACATAGGTGGTAACCCATTAAGTACAGAGAAAGTAATTAGGGATCTGGGGACCCAAGTTGATAGCAATCTCTCCTTTAACAACCACATTGCCAAAGTGGTTAGAAAGACCTTCTACATAGCCCACCTCATCATGAAAGGATTCACATCTAGATCAAGAGAGGTAATCGTGCCCCTTTATTCATCCTTCATCAGGCCCATCATAGAATACAATGCCCCCTTTGGGATGTACCTTACCCGACACCTGCAGCAATTAGAAAGTCCCCAAAAGTACCTCACCAGGAGGATCAAGAGACTCAAACAGATGCCATATGCTGCTCGGTTAAAAAACTCCAGCTCTACTCAGTTGCATACCACCTACTTCGAGGCGATCTATGCCTGACATATAAAGCTATGTCCAACCCAGAATTAATGGACATGCTCCACCTCAGTAAATCTAAATCCCTTAGAGCCACGCGCTCGAGGGAATTGAACCTCAGCACAGAAATAAATAGAACATGCTGGAGGGACAGATTCATAACCCAGAGGCTCCCTTCGCTCTGGAATAGAATTCCAATTCATGTTAGGCAGAGCACCTCACTGACTCTCTTCAAGAAGAATCTTGATGAGTGGATGGGGGATTGTAGGTTTGTCCCGGGGATTACTTCCGTGTCACTATTAGACAGAGGCACAGTAAACTAAACTTTAAAAAGGGCACAGTATACTCAAATCAAGGGGTGGTGTAAGCCAAACACAATCGGGCTAGGCTTATAAATGCCCCGGGGCAGATAGCCTAGTATGAACCTATGAACTCATATCCCAAAGTGTGTGTGTCAGCTACTTGGGCAGGGACACGAAGCACTGGTTGGACACAGAGGGTGCCGGAGGTTTTAGCTTGACCACTAGGCTGAGATCTGGACTCATAGCTGTGCCAGTGGAAAGTCTTATTGGGAATCTGGAGAGAAAGGGAGAAACCAGCCCCAGACCGACTGTGATATCTGTGTGCACTTAAGGGAAATTATACTTTACTGTGTGCATGTATTTGTTATCCTTCCCTATGTGGACTCCCCTCACTGGTGTTAGCGGTGAGGATTGAGGATCCTTGATTGCTGGCCCAGTGCACAGGCGTCACAATGTGCACACTGGTAACCTGGTGACAATGGGTGCACTGGTGAACTGGCAACAATGGATACACTGATAACGTGCACACTGGTAACCCAGTGACAACGGGTGCACACGTGAACTGGTAACAATGGATACACTGGTCATAATGTGCACACTGGCTATTATAGTTGTACTGGTGATGGCACCACAGGAACAACTGTGGTGGGATGAGTACAAAAAGGCTACAATAAATTAGTCCATGCACATGGGATTGCTGAAATAACAGGGCTGATTCTAGCCTTTTTACAGAAGGATTTAAAGCAACTTGAAAAGGTGGGCAAGACAACACAGCCTGACAGAAATTTGTAAATCACCTCAAAACTGTTAAAGAACTGTAGGGAGAACTGACAACATGGCTTACTAAACATTTAACCAACTTATAAAAAGAAAGTTAACATATTTAAACACTAAACAAGTCAGATGTAATTGTCCTTCATAACAGAGGAGGAAAGAAACTGGAAACTATCAGTCTGTCCACTGAACCTCATTTGGTTAGAATCATTGTGAAACATATGGACTGAAGCAGCATACAAAAGTCAAGGCAAACAAACCTCGGTTCTTTAACTTCTAACTACTGCAAGAAAACAAAATAGAACTGTTACATTTTTTTAATAAAAAAACTGACAAAATTTAGTGTTTTAGCTTGTGTTGACTGAAGAAACTCAAGAATGTCCCTTGGAACATACATTTATATGGTAAGGAGTGGGTTTTCTGAGTAATTGTTTATACGTAGCATTGAGAAGTCAGAAATGAAACCAATATTATCAGCTTTCTATTTACTGCCAGGAACTCAAAAATTACTAGAAACAATGAGTGTGCTGATTTCCATATAAAGCAAAATAATGCAACTTTTATAGTAAGATTTCTAACTGGAACTGGGAAAACTAGCTGATATCTAAAATGAATATTGGAGTGTATTTAAATCATTTCGTGGTAAACCAGTGTTCTCAAGTCAAGCTCTTGCACAAGCCAAGAAAGCAATTTCCCCACTGAAAAATTAAATATGTTTCCATGAAGACTCCTGAACTGAACCACCTTTCCTGAGTGCAGGGTAAAGCCCGCAGTAAAAAGCACAGCTATTTTTTGTTCTATAAAAAAAGACTTTAGTCAGTGACCTTCAATTGGCGACGAAGACATCAGCTTATTACCACACAAACTGCTAACTTTAAATGGTAAAGAGCTGTTTTCTCTAAATAAATCATAACACCCAGAGCACATATTCACATTTTTAGCTCCAAATACAAGCAAAGCAGTGAAATTTGGTAGCTCTCCAATGAGACTTTAGCAAAGTATTTGGCAGTGTGTCAGCAATCCAGTTTATCTTTTAAACACTTGACAAGGGACCCACACATCAAAAACTACTTGATAAGCTGAAAGCACATTTCATCAAAGCTGCTGTTTTTTGACACTGGGCAGCCAGTACAGGAAAACAGAGTTCATTTCTAACTGTTCCACTTTCTCTGTGTTTGTGAGATCTCAGTTAATGGGTGCTGGTGGAAACAAGACACCCCCTTATCTCATAAAAAAACACTTGTATATGTTGTGTGTTGCCACTCCTTTTTTTAAACTCACATTTGATGTGTGTTACCATGGGTACAATAAAATGCTTCAATGAGTCAGGCATGCCTCTCGATTCTTTGCGTAAGGATTCTAGACAAAGTCACAAATAAAAAGGAACAACGGCCCAAAATCAGGGACAATTTTAAATATTACTGTAATTCACTTTTTAAAAGTTAATAGAACAGGTTTTGCATTAACATTCTTTTCCTGAACATTATTGACTAACTGTAATCCTCAGTAATTTGCCAGAAAATCAAAAATGTTTTCAGGAACAGGGCAAAACTATGAGGCAAAATTAGGGACCATTGAGAGGTATGGAATCAGGTCATTCATCAAATGGTTTATTTTGACTGGACTGATTGATTTCTCAATATGAAGGACTACATCCGAACAAAACATGCTGTAAGTCACAGAATGGTAACATGTTAAAACAGATGCAACACAGCACAGCACCAAAGGTAATAAACAGGATAATTCACATGAATGAAAGAGTGGCAACTAGTGAAACACCACAGAGATCAGTACAGGACTTGCTCCTTTTTCGTTTGTTTTTAAAATACACACTGTAGCAAGACCAGAAGAAAAAAGTCTGACATTCTGATTCTGACAATTGTCTATAAGACTTATTTATAATAAATGTTATATAAAAAGGATAAAATAGTGTTGCAAACCTTGTGAAACTGCTTAAATGCATCTGGAAACAAAGTCCGATGAAACGTTATACAGACGGAGAAAAATTAGTAGACTCAACAAATAAAAAGTTGGGCTTAGTCACATTAGCTTGACAAAAAGTATGGAGGTTGGTGGAGTATAAGGATGCAAAGAAAAATACATCATCACTGGAAAAGTTGTTTGTCCCTTATTTTAAACAACAGCTATGCAAATTCAAAATTCTGATTGGCTAGAGAACCATAGGAGCTGTAATAAGCATTTCACCAGACCTTTCAGGTTTATCACTTCTCGCAAATACTCATCTTTTAGTCCTGACTCTTTCACTGACCAACTCTCTAAAGTTAACTGGTCCCATCTCACTACACTCCCCTTAGATGAGGCTGTCCACTCTTTCAACTCCACCTTTCTAAACATCCTCAACTCCCTTGCTCTTCTCCGTTCAATCAGAATCAAAGCTAACACCGCTCCTTGACTGACCAAATCTACTCGAGCCCTGATGAAAAACCACAACAGGATATGGAAATTATGGGCAAAAACTAAGACCCCTTCTCTCCTACAGACCTATAAAGAACTTAGGAATCAAATAAAGAAAATTATCAACAAAGACAAGATTAACTTATATGCAAACCCTCCCACCACCCTAAAATCTGACCCAAATAAATTCTGGAACTCAATCAATCATATACTACATCCATAAAACCCTCCCCCCCCCAACCCATGCCTAAATAAAACTCCCGAAGAAACTGCCACTACATTTAACAATCATTTTATTGACTCAATAACTACCATAATAAATGCTCTTCCCACTAAAAAAAAACACTAATAACCCCACATTGTCAACTTCTCCTCCTTATCCCTCTAGCTCTTTCTCCTTTAAATCAGTTTCAACTAACTATTTTACATCTCTACTCTCAAATCTCAAACCCTGCTCCCCCTCAGCTGATAATCTACCTTCCTACAGATTGCTGCTGAACCCCCAAGCCTATCCAGTAGCCATACTGATCAACCGATCTATCTCTGACTCATATGTTCCAGCAATATGGAAAACATTCTACACATTACCTATACATAAAGGAGGTAATTCTTCTGATATAACAAACTTCAGATCAACTGCTATACTGTCTCCCCTCTCCAAGATTCTTGAGAAATGCATACACAAGCAGATAATGCAGTACCTTCCACCAAGAGAACCTTCTAACACACACAACATGGATTTCATCCTAAACACAGTACTACAACTGCACTAATATCCTTCATCAATACTGTATCACTGGCCCAGGATAACAATCAACTAGTTTTATGTCTGTTCCTCGACCTGTCCAAAGCCTTTGACACCGTCTCCCATCCCTTTCTCCTAGACAAATTCTCTCATTTAAGATTCTCTCCTCCCTCCATATCCTGGTTTTCTAGCTATCTCTCTAATCGCCAGCAAGCTGTTAAATGGCACTCTGCTCTACCCCCCCCCAAGCGTCCCAATGGGTGTCCCCCAAGGATCCATTCTTGGGCCACTGCTCTTCAATATTTTCAGCAACCTACTTTACACCTCTTGTCCCAGTTCTACACTTGTACAATATGCCGATGATTCAACGGTCATCACTATTGCTGACAATCCATCTGACCTTCACTCTACTACCCAAGCATCATTCAACACCATAGAGACATGGCTTTGTGATAACAAATTAATTCTCAACCCTAAGAAAACTAAGCTCCTACTCTTCCTCCCAAAAACCTCATCAATCTCAAAACAACATTTTCCATCCTATTACTGCTGAACCCTGCACTAAACTGTTGGGAGTCGTAATAGACAATCAGCTTAAATTTGATCTCCCAAGTCACTACCTCTATCAAAAAGACTCACCAGAAACTTGGACTACTCTATCGTAACAAAAGGTATTTAACCAATACAGCCAGAATAACTCTCTCCCATGCATTTCTTCTTCCCACCCTCCTTTATACCTGTCAATTATTCACAAACCTTAACACCACACTCATAACCAAACTTGAAACTGCCTATAATAAGGTTGCTAGATTTGCTGCAAACCAGACCTACAAGTCACACCATTGCCTATCCCTTAAACAATTGGACTGGCTCGAATTCCCTCATTTGCTGCTACTACATCAACTGGAAATTATCCACTCCATCCTCTACCATCTTTCTGCCCTAGCCTTCTATCTATTATATCTAAATATTCCCCAACCAGGACACTATGTAGCTCAGACCAGTACTTCCTATAGATTTATAAACCCAAAATCAAAACAGGATGTTTACTCTATAACTATAACCCTGCTACAACTTGGAACCAACTACTCTTAGAAATTAGGTCTCTTGACCATACCAAGCATTTCAAACTAGCCACTCTGAGATCCCTAACAAATAAATGGTCCTGCCACTGTAGTCATCCTCCCTGAAACTACCCTACCTTAGCTTCTGTTCCTCCTCTCTCCATACTCTTCCCCTCTCTTTCTTCTCCCCCTTTTTCCTCACCTTCCACTGTCTAGCATAATAAACATCTACTCCTCTGTCTCTGTGTTTAACCACTTCATCCCCATGCTAGAACACCTTATTCCTTACATGACATTGTACCTCAGTGTTCTCAGTATGATTTCTGACATTGTACCAAACTGTCTTATGTATGATTTCTGTATGATTTATTGTAAATGTCATCTCTTTAACTATTTGTTTAGCTGCAAATGAAAAATGGCTTAATTGCTTGTAAGTACAATGTAAAAACTTTCTGCAGAGTTTTCTCCTCAGGTCTCCACTGAAAACGAGCCAAACGCTCAGCTGGACTAACCCGGTTAACAAATGTAAAATAAATAAATAAAATAATGTCATAATGTCGATCTTGGCCACAAAAAAATCTAAATTATTATTACTACTAATATTACTACTAGAAATTAGCAAAGTTATAACAGAAATAGAGCACGCCACAGTCAAGTGCAACTATGTAATAAGACTCCCGAGAGGTCAAAAAGAAAAAAAAAAACATTGACTCACTTTGTGGGGTTTTAGTTGATGGTGACAGAACCTTATGAAGTGGTGAACTGAAGTTCTTGTTTGTAACAGTTTAAATAAAGAGTTAAAAAAGTTCTAGTTTATTACAAAAAGTGTTAAAATTATTTATTAAAGTAACTTTTATTTACTTTATTTGGTGCTTTATGACAGGCATTGTATATCTGGAAGTGGAAAAAGCTTTACTATAGCATATCTGCTGCTTGTTGAGTGCAAATTAGATGCAGTTTTAGCTTACCGAGTTCAGTTCTCTGATCTCCATTTTCCATGGGAAATCACTGCCAGTGCATTTTTTACGTGTGTGTCAGCAGTGACTCCCTTCTCCATGTTTGTGCGACTAGGGAGTACATTTATAGAAGTCCAGGGGGTGCTGGTGGGCTCACTTATTTATTTATCCTTTGTTTGTTGACTGAGTTAGTTCCATTAGGCTAGTGGCTTCTTTTTAGAGTAGACCTGAGGTGGTCCTTAAACTACTTGGAGAAATTTGGCCAGACCACCAGGGGAATTATCCTACGCTTTTTGATAGGTGCTGCAGAATCTTTTACATTCACCTAAGCTACCGACAACTGAAGAAGATGCAACCTCCGTTTAAAATATCATTTCATCTGAAAGACAAGACAGGTCATACAAGCAAATTTTGGCTGACTGGGTGCAAAATACAATGGGTATCATGTTTTGTAAAACCAAAGCATACGGTGTCTGCTTATGCATTCTGATCCCCTCAAATTCTGACAGACAGCTTGAGATATAAATCATCATTCAGAAGAGCAGAAACACACACCTGTGGTATATTTTAGCATCCAAGGCAGCTAACCTTGGTGCCTTGTGCCTGTGTGGTACTATCCAGGCAAACAGAATCAAATTTTCACATGAGATTTCTTAAGTGAATCAGGTATCATTTTCAAGGACTCTGGGATCAAATCAGTTTTAGTTTATTTTCTTTTGTGTCTTAAATGATCCAAGAAGTATAACAGTTCATCTCTTTTAACATATGTAGATTTTAAGAAAGAAAATAGATGAGAAATACAACAAAAACATTTTAAGTATCTCAAGGAATCAGAGTCCAAGATGGTACTGATTTTTCCATAACAAAAAAATGGGAGGAGAGTATATAAGAATGATAACATAACACTGCCTTATGGCTTTATGTTATGTCTTACTTCATTTTTTAACTGGTAGAGCGGTAGAATATTTTACTATCCTCAATGAGTTAGTAGCTGGAAGTGTATGGATATCAATTTGAACATAAATCTTAAATTTTCTTAACATGTAATACATGTTAATTCTTATATATATGTAAGGTTTATCCACTTTGTAGAAACATGTATCTTGTTTAGCACTTTTAGACTTTTGTTTAAGTGTTTTAGTCCATGACTTAACTGTATATTCCGCTTGCACCATGATTTTTTAAATGTTCTTAAAACAGTCTAACATGCTTTTTTTTATACTTCATGACTAGATTTCTTTACAGGCATATCAGCATTTGTTAAATGAAGTGATCAGTTTTCTCTAACAGAGAATTAGATATTATTTTACATTGTGAAACTGCACATTTACTTGTCCACAGTCACTGACTGTGTGTCCTAAAAATGGAATTCCATTTTCATAAGCTGAAACATGGGAATTATTCACTTGATTAAATGTAATTTTACTCACTACCATAACTCCATTATGCATCTGCATATAAAAAATACAATGAAAAAGCTCTAATTACAGAACACACCGAATAAAAAAACCTGACAGTTTAAAACTTCTCAATATAAGAATTGCAAATTATGGCAGACTAATGTTCTGGTCTCAAAAGCCAAAATACTGGTCTCAAAAGCCAAAATACATGACATGTCATGTTTTATAATACAGAGACAGATAAAAATAATAACATTTTAAGGCATTTCTCCCAAAAATGAAAAATTAGAATTTGTGTTTATTACTATTCTCAGAATTTCAAATGTGTACAGCTTTAAACTGCAAAAAGCCGTGGTGGTGCAGCGGTAGCGTTGTTGCCTCACAGCAAGAGGTTCTCCCGTTCGATTCTCGGCTGGAGCGCCTTCTGTGTAGAGTCTGCATGTCCTCCCCGCAGTCGAGTGGCTTTCGAAAGACATGGGTAGAATGGGCGTGCCTTCATTGAAGGTTGGGAGTGGAGCTGGCACCTCGGCACCCATAAAAAATCTACTGCCAATCATTAGCGGACCGGAGTTCCGCTGTGGCGACCCCTAACCGGGAAAAGCCGAAAGAACAACAACAACAGCTTTAAACTGTAAACCCTCAAGGACTGTACCAAGTGTAAATGTACTATTACTATATAACTAACTGTTACACAGTGAGTTTCTTATACTGTATTAATATCAGATAATAAATAACTTTTTAATGTCTAAATTACCCAACTATTCCAAGTCTGCTTTCATTGGAGAACTGAGGAAAAAATCACTAGACACTATACAAAAGCTACATCTGCAAAGTTGTATAACATCAATAATGTACAAATAATGTTATATTGTGTAGGACCATATGAATTTTCTACTGAAATGAGATTATATAGCAATAACAACACATAATAAGTATGTTGATTAAAATAAAGTTACACAGATAAGTGCATGAGAACTCATGATTCTCTACCCAGGTACAGAGGGCTGGTGACTTAAGAATATGATTAGTCTTTTGAGCCAAGGTACAGACTGCAGTGTCCAATGTAGGGGTCCTTGTGCACGTGAAACACTGTGGGAGGAGGATGGAAGATACTGCCTCCCTTCTGAGATACTACCATGTTCTCATACATACTTTACTACCTCCTTAAAGGTGTTCAGCTGTTGTGGGATCCAGGAGGATCTCATCCTGAAAGGTGTCCAGCAGTTCATAGATTAGTACTATTCTAACTGCCCTTATGAGACATTTTAAGCCTAGCCAATTACCCCATATGAGAATCAAACCCTGCACCTTGCGTTTGTAAGGTAAACACCTTAACCATTATGCCAACCTTACCGCTAGAAACAATTCATAGATTACTACTAGACTAGCGGCCTTTGTAGTTTATTTTAAGCTTAGCCAATTAACCCATGTGAGAATCAAACCTTATATCTTGTGCGTGGCAGGTAACACCTTAACCATTATGCCAACTTCTGACCCGGGATGCAAGCTCAGCCATCCTAGAAGCTTTCTAGGAGTCTTCTCTACGACCACCTTCAGTGACCACCTGCCCCACCTGCCATGATCATGCATCAGCTTGAGGATTTCTCTGACATGGATCAGGGTGGGATAGTGAAGAAGCAGTACCTTTCTCTTCATCCATGTCCTCTGGGACAGGTCCTAGGTCAACTACTGAATCCAAGTGCTTGATTTTAATCAAGCATTTCTTGGGGTTCCTGGCAACAGTGACCAAGCAATGAAGTGCATACTGTTTTTTTTTTGTTTTATGTTGGACTTGGTCTACAGGAAGAAGATGCAAACAGATAAAAGTGGAGGGATAACATCCTAGGCAACACTAGAGGAGGGGTAACATCCTAGGCAACACTAGAGGAGGGGTAACATCCTAGGCAACACTAGAGGAGGAAGGGTGAGCTACAGGTGTCAGATAGACCAGAATGGGCAAAGTGAGGGGAGACATTCTAATTTGTCCTAGAGGGCCAGAGAAGGAAAGCCCTATCTCATAAAGCAAAAACATGTACTAGCAGGTAAACTAGTGGCTGAAAAGCAGGTACTTGTCAAAAAGACACATGCCCAAGTGGCACCAGTAAGGACCGTACCTGTTTAAGATGACAGTATGACAGACATTGAATTAAGAGATGCTCATAGAACAGGCACTGGCCAGACAAGCACTGAAGGCAGGCATCAGAGGAAGAGGATCCAGAGGTCCGAATGCTTGGGAAGCAGGTACCTGAGGAGAAGAATGACCATCATCTGCAATGCCAGTGCTGGACACTAACATCTCCTCGGCTCATGTTAGAGGACTCTGCGCCTGTGAAGTGATGATTGTAGGGATCAGCAATGCAGTCCTGCTAAAATATTTGATCTCCATGTGATTGGCGGCAGCCAGTAAGTCATGGTCAGTCTGAGTGAGGACAAGACAAGACTCTTCCATGTTGAGAAAGTTGCTGCTGACCCAAAGGTTCATGGTATGAAACTGCTATTTTTTTTTAACTCTCTCTCTCAGCATTTTCTCCTACACAGTCTGTCCTTTAGGGCCAGGCACTTTTGGTAGTGGGCACTATCGACATTACAGCAAGGAACATTTTTAAGGATTCAGGACTGCCACTATCTTCTCCTCTCCTGTTAAGGGCAATCACAGTTCTTAAGAGTGACACCCACCTGGACATTTTTGTTTACTTTATGTTTTCCTTATTTTACAGTTTTGTGCCACTTCAAGTTTCTTTTCTTAAGATGCTCTGTTTTCCTTTGGGACTACCTTAAAACTGGGGCAACAGTAAAATATGTAACAAACATATTTCTGTGAGGCCTCTTCATGCACACACAGGTGTCTGGCTTTACTCACATCTCTCAGCTGGACTCTCTCCCATTACCCCTGCTGTTGTGTGGATTGTGATGACCACTTGTCTTGTTTGATGCTTGGTTGCCTGTTATAGTCAGGGCTTCGGGACCAAGTCCAAAACCTATACCGCCTAGGTATTTGATCAAGGGGTTCGAATAACGTGGATGATGCTATTGTTGTGCAACTTTGGTTCACAGCCTTTATGTTCAGCATTTACATGTCAGCTTTTCTTCTGTAGGACTGTTGCATGGAGAGTGTGGTTGGTCAGGGTCACACATTAACTGACAGAATAGCTAATGAGTGCATGTCCATCTATTCTACTGAACTGCTAAGCAACACAGTGTGAGGAATATGGTGGGCAAGTCTTCCCAGGAGACACAATTGTGAATATGTAATACCTGGAGTTGGCAGCACAGATGTGAGCAAGCATCTGCCATGTACTACATGGTTACACTTTTCTGGAATTATTTATTTATTTTTTTTTTGCAATGACATATGCTATCATTCAAATTCATAAAGAAGGTATTTTCTTTTTAAGTTACAAATTGTGCTTTTTTTATTTTTCAACCAGGTTGGCTACATGACCTCTGCTTAAGCCTGCCTGTCATTCCAGAATTTTTTCCAGTACTGTAAAGGTATGCTATTCAGAAAAAATCGCTATCTTCTTTATGCTGGTATACAGTTCTAAAACTCCTGCCTAAACTCCCAACAGATTTTTTTATCAGTAATTCCATATGAAACCCATCTTCCAGATTAAATGACTTGTGTATGCCAAGTAAACATTGGTCACAAAAAAGGCAAAAATGAATCTGCTTAAATAATTCTGATGAGTTAAACATTAAAAAAAAATCTTAGAGTCCACTGTATACAAGGGAAGAAAAGGCAAACGTGAAGTAAAAGGGTTAACGCACACTGAATCCAAGCTCAGCTTTAGCTCTGGACTACAGTGCCTCAACAACAATGTGTAACTGGCTCCTGCTTGATCAGCCATGGCAGCATTACTTTTTTGATTTAATGATTTAATAAAGTTATTATTTTCATAGAAAGCATCTTTCTACTAACAATGCTGCTATTGTTCTCTATGTTTTACTTCAGCAGAATTCCTTAATCTGTAAAATGTGTATATCTAGATACCTCCTACATCCACCTGAAACAGTCCAGCTTTTAATAATTAGTAACTGACTGTGTCTGTTCTACTCTAGTATTATGCAGTGTAATAAAGTAAATGAGTATCATCTGAGCTGAATCAAACACTCCTGCTGCTCCAGCCAACTGTCTTTCCAAAGTGCTAAAGTCATTAGAAGACTGGCTTTTTCTTTAGAGATACATTATGACTATACAGCTGCATGCCATGTTTTCTAACACCTGCTACTGATTCAAGCTGTTTTTACAGCTCAGCTCTTACAAAAACATTATTTATTTATTTATTTAACATTTACTAGGAAAGTCCGACTTGGAACAAAGCCAATTTTCAGCGGAGGCCAGGGGAGAAACGCTCCAGAAGCATGTCTTTGTAACATGGGAGAAAACTGGAGTCCCGGAGAAAATGCACGCGAACGCAAGAAGGACATGCAGACTCCGTCCAGAATGCACTCCAGCCTTAAATCGAACTGGAGATCCTCTTGCTGTGAGGTGACAATGAATTTATGGTCACCCATCTAGTTGTCAAGGTTGTACTTCAATAGGGTCATTGAGGAGCTCTGCTTTGCATGGAGTGGGAGCTTACTCCAGAGGAGCTGTTATTGCAGGGAGATATATCTGGTCTCTCCAGCAAGTTCTGTTAATGTCACAGGCTAGGTTGAGATCCCTGGAGTGAGTTATTCTTGTCCCATTGGATCTGCAGATGTGCAGCAATTCCATTAGAGCAGGTCCGAGACTGCTCTGTAGGCCAGGCACAGGTCACCTCTAAGCAGCCTGTATGATACAAAGTACACTGACAGGGCTTTCAGTCTTTCCATGTATGTTACGTTTTGGAGACCCTGAATTCTCTTGGTAAGAAACTTCTTTGGTCTCTCCAGCTGCTGCAGGTGTCTGATAAGGTACCTGCAGAAGGCAGCATTGTACTCAATTGTGGTCTGATAAGGGTAGAGTACAGTGGAGCTATAACCTCCCTGGTCTTGGATGCGATGCCATTATTTATGAGATGCACAATGTAGAATGCTTTTCTTACCACTACAGACACATGGTGATCGAAGTTTAGATTGCTATCAACCTGTGTTCTCAAGTCTTACACCACTGAGTTTGAGCTTAGAGGGGTGCTATCTATATCATAATTACCAGGATCTACTTCTTTGCCAACGGGGACAATGACAAATTTTTTTGCATTAAGTTTTAGTCCGTGAGTTGGCACCAATCATTTGTCTGCATCAGCCCTTCCTGTAATATGTTAACATCATTGGGGGACTGTGGCCAGTTTACAATTATCTGCAGACTTGGTATGCCACAGGCCATCTACCTTTGCGGGACTTCAGAGAAATAAATTCCAGACAGTAGAAGGCCCAGCACAGATCTTTGCAGTACCCCACTGATAACTGGTCTACTGGTAGAGGTAGACTCCCAACTTTGACAGTGTATGTTCATTCGGTAAGCCAGTTGGCTAACCATCTAGTAATGTATGGGTTAATCTCCAGCTGAGAGAGTTTCTCTATGATACCTAATGGGGGTGCGATGATAGGAGGTGCTGCCAGCCATGCCAGGAGAAATAGGGCAGCGGATTTGTGACATATGCCAGCACAACTAGCTGGAATTTTGTAAATAATTATGTGTCATTTGTATATCAAACTGATTTCTACAGATGATTGTGCTGAAAATGTATTGGTGAGGTTTGCTTGTGTTAAAATGTATCAGCCATGTGCCTTTCTGGAAGGAAAAGAAATGTACATGTATTATTGTAACTGAATTAAATGCATACATTGTAACATCAAATACTGGAAGTAAAGAGGTTAATGTTAATCCACCTGACTTTGCAAAATATTCTTGAAATTATATTACTTTATGGGTTAAGCCATAAAGATGTTATCCCACAGTTTTGAATGGAGCCAGAGACTCAATGTCTCTGCTAGAGAATAGTTAGTAGCTCCTGTAGGAAGAGTGAAATGGTTTTATGTTTTTATGCCTACCAGCAGCTGCACCACATCTGACCAAAGCTTTATCTATGTGTATGGTAATATGTAGGTGCTAACACCCTGGTAGCTTCTCGTGATGAGGGATGATGTGAGAAACAGAGTCAAATGACCAGATATGTGCAATGTCACTCTGTACAGAAATAATGTTTTTAATGTTAGGGGAGACTGAATTCTCAACAATATTCTGTATTCAGTCTTGGATCTGACAACAAGGACCACTCACCCATCTTGCTTTGCTATATTCAGTAAGTAGGAACAGTAATTATTTTAGTCAATCAGGAATAGATAGTGAGACTAGCTAAATACTGTTTCGCCATCCATGTTATTTTTAATAAACTGTGTCTAAAACTCTGGTGTTTACTGTAAATAAATATTTAGTATTTTTGTTCTTTTATTTACTATTAAATACATTTAAACTTTTCATTGTGGCTGGTCCTTTTTAGAAAATATTTAAGCTATGAGAGTATTTGCATATATTTATTTGGTGATAACTCTGGCCATTCCTGAAAGCCTTGCTGTTTGGTCAGCATTACCATGTGTATTAATATTAATGTCACTCAGTATAAATGGGTACCCCTGTAAGAGCCGCAAAGTAGCTGGCAGGGGTTCTGGTAGCAGTGAAAACTACCTTACAGTCTGGGCAGAAGGGGGCACAGCAGGTGAAACTGTGCTAGACTTTCCCAGGAGGGTGTGTGTGTGTGTGTGTGTGTGTGTGTGTGTGTGTGTGTGTGTGTGTGTGTGTGTGTGTGTGTGTGTGTGTGTGTGTCACCTGCTTGGAACAGAGAAACAAAGCACTAGTTCCACAGACAGGGCATGGAAGGACTTACCTTGGAATCACAGCTAAAGATTCAACTCTAAGCTGTGCCAGTGGGGAGTCTTATTGAGGATCTGGACAACAACAGAGGAACCAGCCCCCAGACTGAGCATGTTCCCTGAGTGCTCTTAAGGGAAACTGTGCTTGCTGCAGAGAGGTCTGCATTTGGAAATACTGAGTGTATCCATTTGTATTCCAAGTGAATGTCCCTTTCCTGTGTCAGTGGTGAGGATTCGGGCTCCTTTATTACTGGCCCAACATGGGGATGTCAAAGAGGGATTGTGTAAAAAGCCTTGACTTAAATCAAGATAGGTGGTATGTACTGTTTTGCCCTTATCCAGTGCCATGGTGAGGGTCTCAAAGTAGTCCACTAGGTTTAATATGCAAGATCTGCCCTTGATGAAGCCAAACTGGATTGGGTCGGGAGTTTGAAGGTTGTCTATCTACTTGTGGATAAGGTCCATGATGAGTCTTTCCATGGCCTTGCGGATAAGGCTGGTTAGGCTTATGGGTCCATAGTTCCCAGGGTCAGTTGATGGACCCCATTTGTGCAAGAGGATTATTGTTACTGTTCTCCACTCTGCTGGGACAAAGCCAGTTTTCAGGCCATGGTTAAAGAGAATGCAGAGTGGTTCTGCTAGGTCTTGTTTTAGATTGTTTGGCAAGCAGCCTGGGATGTTATCTGGTCCCACAGAGGCCATGCTTTTGGCCTTGGAGAGTGCTTGTATGACCTGTTCTTTAAAGATACTCGGTAGATGACTGGTGTTGGGAATGCTTTGGGGTATGTCAGGTGGGGACAGGGGGTGATGTTATTGTCAAATTGGCTAGCAGGTTGGCAATTTACTCAGGTTCAGCATGAGTGGTACCACTTACTATAAGTTTGGCACACAGCTGGGCATTCCCTCTTTAGGTTTCAGATGTAGCTAAAGAATGCCTTATGACTGTCTTTAGCTAGGTCTGCTAATTTAGACTGGTAGCTAGCCTTAGAGGACTTAACAAGATATCTGATTTACTTGTTCAAGCTGTGAAGGGTATTCTTCCTCTGTTGAGTTAGTTGCCTCCTGTTCTACACAACAAAATAAAGAAACTGATATCTAAGCTTTTTTATACGTCTACCAGGGTTGTTTGACTTTTCAAGAAGACCTGGTTTTGTTCCTGTTAGGTACAGCTGAGTCAATGCATTTAAGTGGCTATATAGGGTAATTGTGTATTCCTCTGCATAGGAGACATTGTTGTCTATGCTGGCAGGGACTTTGAAACTTTTTATACCATTACATAGTAGGCAACAGTTTGCTTTGAGGATTTTTTTCAGTTTTTTACTCCTGTGGGGGTGCCAGGTTTGATCTTTACTTCAAACAAGACAGATTTATGGTCTGACCTTACCAGGGAGGGCAACACACAGATGGTAGTGTAGAGACATCCACCCCATGTTGTTGAGCACTAGAACCAAGACATTTGAGCCCCCTTGTGGGGGTGCAGACCAACAAAGAAACTGTGTCTAAGTCTAGGGATGCCACTGTCTCCCTCTACTCAGCCCTCATTAGGCCAGTCATGGAGTATAATGCCCCCTTTACCATGTATCTGTCTAGACACATGCACCAACTGGAACACCCACAGGGGCACCTTTCTAAAAAGATACAAGGCCCAAACAACATGTCCTACACAGACCAACTCAAAGCCCTGTCATTATGCTTGGTATCCTACAGACTGTAAAGAAGTGACCGGTGTATGGCACACAAGGCATCCTCCAAATCATTACTGATGGATTTACTGCATGCACATCAGAAAGCCAAATGACATCTAGGAATCTAAACCCTTTCTGCATCATTAAAAGAATGGTTTGGAGAGACAGGTATATCTCACTGGAGATTATCGCTGTTGTGGAACAGACTCTCCATCCAAATAAAACAAAGTTCATCCCTGTCGATATTCAACTGCAACTTAGATCTATGAACAGGAAACAGCCATTTGACCCAGGACTGCCCCCTGTACAATTAATGGACAGAGGCAGCTTTGAAGTACTTTATCTCATGCATGGGCCCCCTCAAATTATCTATGGTATGATCCTGGTTATTCTCATTAGGGGTAATATTAAATACTGACCATGGAATGGGCAATACCAATCTATAACCAAATAGAATGGATTATTTTGGGTACAAAAGGGGATATTGGCTAGGCTTGAAATGGCTTGCAAGGGCATCTATTCTAGTAGTGATATAAGAACAGATGGATGTTTTCATGATCTACCTTGTTACAGAATTAGGAAAGGGATGGACAAGTCATTAAATACGTTTTGGGCAACTACCACAGAGAAAGAATTAATAGTTCTAACAGAGTAGCTTAAAGTACAGAACAGAAAGTTTGGTATGATCTTACTTTGGTAGTTTGTAAGGAGAAATTTTGGTATTATCTTATTTTAGTAATTTGTAAGGCAATATAATAAGACAAACAGTGAGGTGAACATACTTGGGGGACATAATTGTTGACTGTAGATACAAAGTTGCTACAAAGAAGTATTATAACAGAATAGTAAAGGAGAAAGATGTAGTAGAAGATTAACAGTTTATCTTCTTCTTCGTCTTCTTTCGGCTGCTCCCGTTAGGGGTCGCCACAGCAGATCAACTGTTTCCATGTCTTCCTGTCCTCAGCATCTTGCTCTGTCACACCAACCACCTAAATGTCCTCTCTCACCACATCCATAAACCATATCTTAGGCCTTCCTCTTTTCCTGTTACCTGGCAGCTTCATCCTTAGCATCTTTTTTCCAATATACCCAGCATCTCTCCTCAGCACATATCCAAACCAACGTAATCTCGCCTCTCTGTCTTTGTCTCCAAACCTTCCAACCTGGGCTGACCCTCTAATATACTTATTCCTAATCCTGTCCATCCTCATCACACCCAGTGCAAATCTTAACATCTTCAACTCTGCCACGTCAAGCTCTGACTCCTGCCTTTTTGTCAATGCCACTGTCTCCAACCCATATAACATAGCTGGTCTCACTATCCTCTTGTAGACCTTCCCTTTCACTCTTACTGGTACTCGTCTGTCACAAATCACTCCTGACACTCTTCTCCACCCATTCCATCCTGCCTGTACTCCCTTCTTCACCTCTCTTCCACACTCACCATTACTCTAAACTGTTGATCCCAAGTACTTAAACTCATCCACCTTCCCCACCTCTACTCCCTGCATCCTCACCATTCCTCTATCCTCCCTCTCATTCACACACATATAGTCTGTCTTAGCCCTGCTGACTTTCATTCCTCTTCTCTCTAGAGCATATTTCCACCTCTCCAGGGTCTCCTCCACTTGTTCCCTACTCTCACTACAGATCACAATGTCATCAGTAAACATCATAGTCCACGGGGACTCCTGTCTGATCTCATCTGTCAACCTGTCCTTCACCATTACAAATGAGAAAGGGCTCAGAGCTGATCCTTGATGTAATCCCACCTCCACCTTAAACACATCCGTCACTCCCACCGCAGACCTCACCGCTGTCACACTACCCTCGTACATATCCTGTACCACTCTTACATACTTCTCTGACACTCCAGACTTCCTCATACAGTACCACAACTCCTCTTTAGGCACCCTGTCGTATGCTTTCTCTAAATCCACAAAGACAGAATGCAACTCCTTCTGACCTTCTCTGTACTTCTCCATCAACACTCTCAGAGCAAACATCGCATCTGTAGTGCTCTTTCCCGGCATGAAACCATACTGCTGATCGCTAATCATCACGTCCCTTCTTAACCTAGCTTCCACTACTCTTTCCCATAACTTCATCCTGTGACTGATCAGTTTAATCCCTCTGTAGTTACTACAGCTCTGCATATCACCCTTATTCTTAAAAATCGGTACCAAAACACTTTTTCTCCATTCCTCAGGCATCCTCTCACTTTCCAAGATTTCATTAAACAATCTGGTTAAAAAATCCACTGCCGTTTCACCTAAACACCTCCATGCTTCCACAGGTATGAAATAGTTTATAATGACAGAAAAACAGGTGAATAAAAGAGGAACTATTATTTTTATTTTAATTAAATAATAAAGAGAGAATGGACAAACAGACGAAATAAGAACCAAAAAGGAATAGTTAAACTGGAATTAAAAATGTGATGTGACAGAGTAAACTTATATTGAAATGTGAAATGCAAGATACAACAGATAGTGGACCTAAGTCCAAGTAAGAAATGATAGGTATACAGTATAATAAACAGGAATGGGAAAAAAGTTAAGTGATGGGATATAATAATATGGTGGGCAGAGGTGCAAGTAAAAAGGATAAGGTAGTTAAACAATGTGAAACAGAGAAGGGGTGGTAGGTTTTCTTAAGACTGGAGTGGTATCCTTCAAGGCCCCCGAGCCAGTGGAAACCACAACCCACGCTGCTGAAACCCTTACAAATGCCTTCTACGAGCACCTCCAGGAATGTATGGATCAAGCAATCCCTAATAAAATCAAGACCCTTTCCACCAAAGGCAGGCGCCCGGTCTGGTGGACCCCAGCCATAAACAAACTCTACAATAAGAGGAGAAAGCTACTACATGACAGAGCAAAATCCCTAAAAGGGAAGTCATCTCTGATCAATACTAGCAAAAAACTACGATCACTCATAAAATCATCCAAGGCCAACTTTGAGAGAAAAATCGCTAATGACACAAAAGACAATCATAAAGCCTTCTTTAGCTATGTTAGAAACCTGGGTGGAAACTCCCAGATATGCTCAGAATTATTCCAAAATGATAAAAAAATCACTGAACCCACAGACATTGCCAACATACTGGCAGACAGGTTCAGTGCAAATTTCTCCCCTCCCCCCCAAAAGGAGAAATATCTATCCCACCAGAGTCTAACCTCCCAAACATCTCAGATGCCCAGGTGAGAGCTGCTCTCTCTAAAGCAAAAAACACAGCATCAATGGGACCGGACGGTGTCCCCGGCTGTGTGCTACACGAACTCAATGAGGAACTAAACCCACACATAAGGCTGCTGTTTAATCTTAGCCTTACTACAGGATACGTACCCAAAGAATGGCGTACGGCAACTGTGGTCCCACTCCACAATGGCGGTGCTTCTATGGACCCTGGAAATTACCGCCCCATAAGCTTGACGAGCCTTGTCTGCAAAGCTATGGAGAGGATCATAATGGAACTCATAAATAAAGACATTGGGGACCTACAGACACTGGATCCTACCCAATTTGGCTTTGTCAAGGGCAGATCCTGCCTCTTGAACTTGGTCGACTTTTTCGAAACAGTCACTAAGGCCATTGATGAGGGTAAGGCAGTTCACACAGCCTACCTTGACCTAGCAAAAGCGTTCGACACAATACCCCACTCGGGCATCATAGAAAAGCTCACCAGCTTAGATGTAAACCCATATGTCACAAGATGGGTTGCAAACTGGCTCAAGGACAGAACACACAGGGTTAGAGTTGCTGGTGCCATGTCAGACTCTAAGCCGGTCATGAGCGGTGTCCCACAGGGCTCAGTCCTGGGCCCCCTCTTGTTCGGCATTTATTTTTCTGAAGTGCAGGCAAACATAGAGGGATTGTGGCTGACAAAATTTGCAGATGACTGCAAACTGGGCACCATAATTGACACTCCATCAGACACAGACATCCTCCAGAGAGGTCTCATAGAAATGGATAACTGGTGCCAGAGCCATGGCCTTAAGCCAAATGCCAAAAAATGTATAGTCATACCCTTTGGGAAAAACAAGGTAACCCCTAATTACCACATAGGTGGTAATCCATTAAACACGGAAGAAGTTATCAGGGACCTGGGGACCCAAGTTGACAGTAACCTCTCTTTTGACACTCACATTGCCAAAGTGGTTAGGAAGACCTTCTACATTGCCCACCTGATCATGAAGGGATTCACATCCAGATCAGGAGAGGTCATTGTACCCCTGTACTCTTCACTTATCAGACCAATGATTGAGTACAACACCCCATTCGCAATGTACCTTACCCGACACCTGCAGCAGTTGGAAAGACCCCAAAAGTTCATCACCAACAGGATAAAGGGCTCAAACATATGTCATACGATGCCCGACTGAAGAAACTCCAGCTCTATTCAGTCGCATACCATCTGCTCAGAGGTGATCTGTGCCTGACATACAAGGCCATGTCCAACCCGGAATTAATGGACATGCTCCACCTCAAAAAATCCAAATCCACCAGAGCCACGAGAGCAAGAGACTTAAACCTCAACACGGATATAAATAGGACGTGCTGGAGGGACAGATTCATCACCCAGAGACTCCCTACACTATGGAACAGAATCCCAGTCCATGTGAGGCAGAGCCCCTCACTGACTCTGTTCAAGAGAAATCTTGATGAGTGGATGGGAGATCGTAGGTTTACCCTGGGAATCATCTCTGTATCACTGCTGGACAGAGGCATAGCAAACTAATGGGTATAGTATTCTCATCCTAAGGGGTGGTGAAAGCCACACACACTCTGGCTAGGCTTATAAATGCCCTAGGGCAGATAGGTATGTCATATATACAAGCATCGTGTATATACACACACACACACACACACACACACACACACACACACACACAAAGTAGCCTGTGGATTTGCATTTTTGCATTAGTTAGTTTGCATTTCACACACCAATAACTATTCAGCATTTAACTGGGAGCACTGAGATGTCTCAGTTCCCTCCAGCAAGAGTTACAGAGGATGAGACCTGGACACTCTACCCACAGGGATAACTGTGTAACCTAACCACTCCACCTGGCCTGTTTTGCAGGTGCCCAAGTTCATTTTTTACTGTATTTTGCCTGAAGACCATTATGTCAGACCTAGTTACATACAGCTTAACAGGCAAACATCAGCCCTTAGTATCCAGAGCTTCTGACAGTACATGTCACAATGCACTTAAAACTATAAAACTCCCTTTTTATTGTGTTTGTTTCATGACATAACCTCCCTGCTCCTGACTGAAGCTGGGATTCATTTTTTTTAATATATATAGGATATGTTACTATGGTAGAAACATCAAAGATGGGAGGAAAGCTTCCAAGTCTGATAAAGTATAACCTTAAACCAAAATGAAACTGCAGTTGTCATAAATGACATTTAGAATGTAGTTCACTTAAAAAATTTGTTTTACTTAAAAAAAAAAAAAAAAAAAAAAAAAACAACTTGACAGACAAGACCCGAGACTTTACCCACAGCAGGAGTTTCTTTCCACATTTAGCTCAGTGCTGTAATCCTTTGAAGCATTTGAAACATTACACTCAATAGGTTTAGCTAACAGAACTATTTCCTCACAGCATGAAGAAATACAATCTGACCAAGCCTTTTCAAATGGCAGTTTATTAAGAACTACGGGCTTCTCGTGAGACTTGCCAGTGTTTGAGTGGCACAACATTGTCTCCTTCAAGTCTAGTTTGAATACAGCTTCAGTTAGGAAACCAGAGCTCTGTAGAAATGGTCTGAAATGAGCCAGTTCAGTGTTTACACTGTAACACAGAACCCTACTGAAACTTCACACGACTGTGGCATAATTTTTAATTATAAAGCATCGATTTGGACTAATACACGAAATTAATTTAGTTTGTTTGGGCCAAATCAATATTAGCCCTTATTTTCAGTCACAGATAATAATAAAATATATAAATGTGCCAAAATAACTTAAACAGTAATCAAAAAGTACTAAGGCTTGGGTATAAAAAGCTTAAATAGCACATCCTGCTGCAGGTTATTACAAAACAAAATAATAAAGAAATGCAAAAGGATCAGGAGATTAGAAAGGATGCTGTACAGGGAGATGGGAAGCAGGCTGCTGGAAGGAGTCCAGACGGAAGCCCTGAGAAAGTAAGAGGAACGGAGGAGTAAAGCTATGACCAGAGGTCGGAAGGGCTGGGCCTCTTCTCATTACAGACCAGAGACTAGATAGGGGCCATAATAGATTCATAGGTTCATAGATTAGTACTAAGCTAACTGCCCTTGCGAGCCATTTTAAGCCTAGCCATTTATCACTTGTGAGACTCAAACCCTGCACCTTTTGCTTGCAAGGCAAACACCTTAACCATTAGGCCACCCTCCCAACCCTATAGAGGTGCATAAGTCTATATCAGGGACAAGTGCAGTTATCATCCTGACCTAGAAGGACTGAAGGAAAAGGAGAAGGCACAGACAGCAGACTGTAGTATCCGACTACCGATTGGAGGAGGCACAAACAGCAGACTGTAGTATTCGACTTCCGATTGGATGGCTCCATGACAACACATTTTCATGGAGAAGGTTGTGAATACATGGAACTGACTACCCATGTGGATGCTGTACTGAGAATCCAAGAAGCTACCCAACAGGTCATGGGAATGGGACAGAAAGGGCGTGAAGAAAGGTGTGGATGAAGGATAGGTAGGACAATGACATTTAGTGTGGAATCAAACATGTTTTCTTGCCTGTTCTCTAAGATGGCAAATATTTATAATGTAATATAAAGGTTCCTGTCAAACTTACATTACAAAGGAGTATGGATAATTTGTCAACTCGTGGGCAGTAGGCAGGCACACTTCAAATTCTTATAGGTTCATAGGTAGCTACTAGGCTATCAGCCCTAGGGCCTATATAAGCCTAGCCAAAAGGCACCCTGGCTTTCACCACCCAAGAAAATTATTTTCCTGTGCCCCTGTTGAGAAGAGCCACAGAAGTGATCCCCAGGGTGAATTTCCTATCTCCCATCAAATCATCAAGATTTTTCTTGAAGAGTGCTAATGAGGAGCTTTGTTTGATATAGATAGGTGGTTTGTTCCAGAGTATGGGAAGTCTCGGGGAGGAATCTATCCCTCCATGTTCTGTTTATTGCGGTGACAAGGTTTAGGTCCCTAGAGCGTGTAGCTCGAAGGGCTTGGGATTTCTTTAAGTGGGAGCATGTCCAACAGTTCTGGGTTTGACATAGCTTTGTATGTTAGGCAGAGATCGCCTCTGAGTAGGCGATATGCGACGGAGTAAGCTGGAGTTTTTTGAGACAGTCTGCAGAGGGCATCTCTTTGAGGCCGGTAATTTCTTTGCGAGTTATTTCTGCGGCCTTTCCAGTTGTTGTAGATGTCTTGTGAGGTACACACCAAAAGGGGAGTTGTACTCTATAATGGGTCTAATGAGTGACAAGTAGAGGGAGACAATGACCTCTTTTTTTCCTGGATGCGAAACCTTTTTTGATGAGGTGTGCCATGTAGAAGGATTTCCTGACTCCTGTGGCAATGTGATTATCGAAGGAGAGACTACTGTTCACCTGTTTCCCAAGGTCTCTTATCACACTTTCTGTGTTAAGTAGACTACCGCCTATGTGGTAGTTCATGGGTACAGAGTTTTTACCAAAAGGGATGACAATGCACTTTTTGGCACTGAGCTTGAGGCCATGGCTTTGACACCAGGTATCTGTCTCAGTGAGGCCCTTTTGTAGGATGCCCACATAATTATGAGTTTTGATTATGGCTCCTAGTTTGCAGTCATCTGCAAACTTCTTTAGCCAAAGACCTTCTATGTTAGCCTGTACTTCAGAGAAGTAGATACCAAACAGGAGAGGACCCAGGACTGAACCCTGTGGTACTCCACTTGTCACTGGTCTGAAGTTGGATTTAGAGTCTGCTACTTTCACAGTGTGGGTTCTGTCAGTGAGCCAGTTGGCAACCCATCTTGTGACATAGGGATTTATACCTAGTTTAGTGTGTTTATCTATAATTCCAGAGTGGAGGATGGTGTCAAAAGCCTTGGTGAGATCTAGATAGGCTGTGTGAACCACCTTACCCTCATCTACAGCTTTAATGACCGCTTCAAAGAAGTCTATCAGGTTTAGTAGGCATGATTTGCCTTTTACAAACCCGAACTGGGTGGGGTCCAGAGTTTGGAGATTACCAATGTCATTGTTTATAAGTTCCATGAAGATATGTTCCATAGCCTTGCAGACCAGGCTCATCAGGCTAATGGAGCGGTAGTTCTCCAGATCCGTGGCTCATCTCCTTTTGTGAAGCGGAATAACTGTCCCTGTGCACCATTCAGTGAGCACAAAGCCTGAGGTGAGGCTATGATTGAACATGCTACTTAGGTGGGGTGCCAGTTTGTTCTTTAGTTTGAGTAGAACACAGTCTGGGATGTTGCCAGGTCCCATGGATGCTGTGTTCTTGCATTTGGAGAGTGTGTTTTTTACTTGTGCAGCCGTGATTACAGGAACATTGCATTCTTCCGGTATAGAGATTGGCCATTTAAGGGATGAGAGGAGGGTAAAGTTAGCACTGAACCTATCTGCCAGGATGTTGGCAATATCAGTTGGTTCTGTATATTTAGTGCCACTACGCTACAACTCAGAGCAGATCTGAGTATTGCCATTGAGATTCTTGACATAGCTATAGAATGCTTTGTGGTTGTCTTTAGAATCAGTGGCAATTTTGTTTTTGTAACTATGTTTGAAGGATTTTATGAGGGATCTCAGCTTCTTACTGAGGCTGACCAGGGAGTTCCTCCAATCATGGGATTTTACTCTTTTTTTGCAACAGTTTCTTTCTTCTGTTGTAGAGTTTATTTATGGCAGGGGACCACAAGATTGGCTTCCATTTTTTGGAAGATAGCATCTTGGTTCTGTTAAAGACTGCACGATCCATGAACTCGTGTAAGTGCTTATAAAAGTGCATTTGTGTAGGATTCAGCAGTTGTACCTCTACTGTCCGTCAGCATGGGTGTTGTGAAGTTTGCCACTTCTGTCTTAAGAAGCATGAAGTTGGCTTTGGAGAATTTTTTTTACGGTGGCTTCCCTAATGGGGGCGGGATGTGGAGGTCTAGGGTGATTAGCTTGTGGTTGGATCTGACCAACGAGAAATTAACCTCTGGTGTGGAACACCAGTTGCCCATGCTGTTTATGACCAGGTCTAGGATACTGCTGCCCCTGGTAGGGGGTGTGGATCAGTTGATCCATGGCACTGGGATTTATGAATTACAGAAAACGTTGAGCACAAGAGTAGGTACATGAGTAGTTTAACAAAGAAACAGACACACAAATATCCACACTTACCATGTGTGGGACTAGAACCCCTACCAAAGTAAATTAAACAGCTTTTGCAGGCTCAAAACCAGGACCCTGCACACCATAACCAAAGTGATTTACCACTAAGCCACATCAGATATTCATACTTCTATATTCAGACGGCTCATCTGCTGACCAGTTTGCTGCTTATGACTGAGGTAACAGCATCAGGGTACTTATATTCAGCTTTGTTGGCAGGAAATGTCTGAAAGACAACCGAAATGAGAAAAGTAGACAGCTGTTCTTTGGTTACACTCAAGACCTAATTACTAAAAGACAGTGTTTCAACAGTGTACACTGCAGGATGGGATACAGAGAAAGACAGATGGAAAATGAAGAACACAGGCTGCAGGTATGAGATTCAAAGCAGATGGAGCAAAGCAGTGTGGGGAAGTAAAAGTTGTTCCTGCACTTGCAGATTGAACTAGTCATGCACAGACTTACTAGTAATGGCGATTAATATAACTAGTCATGCACAGACTTACTAGTAATGGCGATTAATATAACTAGTCATGCACAGACGTACTAGTAATGGCGATTAATATCATGCACAGACTTACTAGTAATGGCGATTAAGATAACTAGTCATGCACAGACTTATTAGCAATGGTGACTAAGATAACTAGTCATGCAAAGACTTATTAGTAACGGTAATTAAGTACAATTGTGAATGAGCTTTTTTCCTTTGGTCCAGTGGTGACAGGTTCGATTCCTCTAGTTTCCATTTCCTTGGTGACTCTGAACAAGTCATTTAACCAAACACTGCTCCCGGGCGGAGGCTGAAAAAGGACCATGGAGACTGGCATTCGAGCAGGGAAAACAAAAATAAATAAAGAAATAACAGCTGATTTCCAAAAAAGAAGATGTGAACCATGTGTGTGTGTGTGTGTGTGTGTGTGTGTGTGTGTGTGTGTGTGTGTGTGTGTGTGTGTGTGTGTGTGTTGGGGGAGGATTAAAGTTACTCCTGAGGAAGACTGCAACAAATGCATTTTAATCTCAGAGTGTCATGAACTCAGGGAAAACTCAATCAACTCCTCATCGTGTATGATTAGGGATTTATTTTAGGAATTTAAGTCACTAGGAAGTGCAGTTCAGGCAATAAATAAAAGTGCTGTCCTTAACCAGTAATCCATTCCGATGATGGAAACAGCACATTCCTTGCAAGAAGTCTGAGTAATCTAAAATAGGAAGTTAAACTCTAAAAAAACGGACAAGTGACAGAACTACATTAAAGAGACACAAACAGACCAAATTAGTTTTTTCATATACCCCTAAGACTAAATACTTTACTGCTACGAACATTAAATATAAACCTGCTGAAGTCACTGTACAAAATAATAGAATCACTTTTATTAATTTATTTTACATTTGTTTACTGGGAAAGTCTGACTGGAACAAGGTCCATTTACAGTGGAGGCCCAGGGAGAAAAGCTCCATTACATAATGTCACAAATACAACAAATGACAAAAAAATTTCTGTACGAACATTAAATATAAACCTGGGTCCTAATTTCTCTTCATTCAACTATTTTTTCCCCAAAAATATCCAGATGTTTGAAACTTTAAATGACATGAATATACTCATTCAAGAAATTCTTTTATAGAGTTTTGAGAATTGTTTACTCCACAAAACACAGTCATCAGCAAACACCCCCTACCCCCAGTGAATGCACATAGATGAACAACAAGACAAGAAGACACCCCAAAATGTCAGTTTGTGGATTTGGTATAGGCGACGAGATGACACCCCAAACCGTTAGTTGTGTGGATTTGGTATCGGTGACAGAACCAGCTAATAATGCAGGTTAGATTTTATCTTATACGTTTGATATGAAAACACCAGGATTCTGCCATGCGTCACTTTGACATTTTTTACTAATTTCTGCTACTTTTGCCTCTTCATAAGCCATCTGTGCAATACTGACCCTTTTTCTCCCCACTGGGTCCTAATTTCTCCCTATTTTATATTCTCAGTTTCAGAGGTCTTTGCATACCACTCAAGTGTACCCCATTTCGAGGAATGTTCCTCATTTGGGGTCTTAAAAAGTTCATGTTCACAAATTCAGGGTTAGCAATTTTTAAACTGATATCCATGGTAAGTAGAACTGAATCATATTAGTTCATTAAAAGACCTGTTCTATAAGTAAAACTTTCACATTTTAACCATCCTGTGAGCTTCCTAGTTCAAGTTGTTAGTAAACCATTAGTAAGTGTTCCACATTTTGCCCATTTGATCAGCAGTGTTCATCACTTTGGTGATGAAGGCTGACAGCTGTGCTTCAGTGATCGAGACACATGAGGTCTCATTCAGAAAAACTTCTCAATATGTGCCTAAACAAATACCTGCAAAATGCTGCGTGTACTCTGAGATGTAAATAGCGCTGTTACCTTTATATCACATATTTACTGTTTACAATAATTCATGTATGTTTGTATTTCACAAACTGACTTGACTGCTTACATTGTGAAATAATATTTTTGTTAAGTATTGTGATGTAACTCTGTTGGAGCTTTTGGCTTCAAGCCTCTCAAGAAATATGCACAGCTATAACTTTCTGGTTAGTAATAGCACATGAATAATGAAACAAGCATATATTAAAGCTCTCTACGATCTGTACTACTATTACAGAAGTGACCACTACCACCATAGGCCTTCCCCTGGAAGAAATGCATAGGCTCAGGGGGACACAAACCAGTTAACAAAAGTAGACAAGTCACACGTGACAATATTTCATAAACAGGAGTAACCTGCTGATAGACATTTCTAAAGCTCAGGCATATATATACCACACTTTTCTTCACTGTATGACCAAGGCCATCAACAATAATCAATAAAATCAAAACCGCAACAGGTGATAATGCACAATGTACATAGCTTACAATAAATAGTAAAATTATCAATGCAATTTATCAGGAAATACATCTCACATTATAATTTATAAAGTTAATTTAGTTGTTATGTTCAGTGTTTTCTATTTTTACAGACAATACGGGCCACATTCTGAAAACTTGCCCTTGGTGTAAGTGACTTACTTCGGTATAAGGTCTATGTAACAACAGTCTCACACCAAAAGCCAGATTCCAAAAGACCAGCTCTCAGTGTATGTGATTTACTCTGGTGTAATACACCTTAGTTAAGTCAGTTACACTGACAGCAAGTGTTTTGGTATCTGGCCCACTATTACAGCCTCGTGAACAATCACAGTCTCCACTACCTTGCTTTCTTTAACATTTACCTTTGTCACTCACAGCCACTCATTTACTGAGTTTATTCATGTACTTTACTGGACACTATTCCATAATTCTCTTTGACTACAGTTCTCAAGTGAACCTAAACAATCCACCCTCATATGTTTTCACCTCACTAATCTGTAGAGGTCTGCTTGAACAGCACCCTCTTCAAGTTCACTGCCCAGGGGATATGGCACCCCTCCACCAAAGACTACACAACACAAACACACACACACAGACACACACACACACACACACACACACACACAGAGGTAGATTTCTTCTAAATTTCTATATTTGCCAAGGGGTTGGGCTATTTTGAAAGTTCTAATAATAACATTTGGAACTGCTTTAAATTTCTCATACTGTTTATATACTCAGTAAAAATGTATGATATTACAGATACTCAGACTATATCACATGCAAACCTTCGCATACATTAGTTAAAGGGCAATATGTAATGGAATACATGATGAAACAATCAGTAAAGACTAATTCTGAATATATATCTGAAAGGAATCGCTTAAATGTAACGCAGTTGTACTAACAAGACAATGAGGGGTGATACCTCTGGAATAGTGATTGCATACAGTAAACTCTCGGTTAACCAGCACCCACGGGGATTGGTAGATGCCGGATTATTCTGGTTGCTTGACAGTTACTATTAAAAACAGCCTGACTAATACTGTACCCAATACTGTTTGCTTGGTTTGATTTGTTCTTAAGTTGGGGAGACAGGGAATTTATTCCTATCTTCCTTTTCAAAACTTTAAAAAACGTAAGCAATTTTTCTGCAGTGCGGGGGGGGGGGGCAGAAAGTGCAATGCATGAAAATTGTACTGTATTTCTTCAATTTTTTTTTCTGGTTACTTGAGAGTTCTGTTTGCTTAAGTTCCGATTAAATGAGAGTTTACTATATTAAAAAAGTCTAATTACATCTACATCTTCACATGTGACATCATAAACAACGCAAGGTGGATATGAAACTGGCACCCTTCAAAGAAACACTTTCAGCAGTCTTTGTTTTTAAGGACATTAACTCATGACACCGCAGCAACAGTGCTAAATCCATATCAAGGCACAAAAAAGACATTCTGACAAGGAATACCTTAAACATGTTACTCCAGTTATTAGATGTATGAAGTCTAATACATATGAGCAGTTACTTTAATAATAAATTAATGTGAATGGGTTGTTGAGTTACAAAACAGACTAAAAGAAAGTGCTGATCCATGAATGGTGCTGACAAGGACTAACAGAACATATTTTTCCCTTAAACAAGAGCATTTCTTTCCTATTTCACTTCTGGAAGCAAGATCATCCTTTACTTATCTCTAACAACATTATACCTTTCACCTATTAATGCACACCCAGTTCACTGGTAAAAGTCATTTCTTTTAAACCTCAAAAATCATAACAGAAGACCTTTCTAACGGTCAAAGATCTGAATTCTTTTTCAGCCAAAATATGGCATTCTTAAAAAAGGTCCATGTTCCAAGCAAGCATATCACAGCAAAATCCTACAGTAGCAGGTAAATAAACTGCATTGTTTTCATATTTGTCTCTAAATAAAGTGAAATGTTTCCAAAGTTTCCCTCAACTGTGAAATCACATTGATGCAAGTCATGAAAGACCTTTAAGCTCCACACCAACAAAAGCACTAACATCTAGTCACATTACAGCTAAACAACAACATCTGCTATAACAAACAATCCCCATACTAAACCCTACAGTTATTTGTTAGGAACTGCATGGCTAGACACTTACAGGAAAAGTTTGTAGCATAATAATATAAGTTTTCCTGTCAGAATATTTTATCAGTCACAGAATATAAAAAGGTGAACATTTTGTTGAGTATGCCCAATACCCAGGCATATTCATTATATGTTTGTACAACATTTCACTCTGCGTGGGAGTACCTTCCTCTGTTGAGAAGTTGCCAGGGTCAGTCTCTAAGTAACACACATATAAATAGTTAATAGTGACCACAAAAAAGACAGATTTGCATCCTTCATTGATAACATCATATGCAACATTAGAGTATCTGCTGGGGAGCCCTAACAGGGGCACATAGACTAACTGTCCAAATTTATACTATCAAAACCTTGGAAATGTCTATTGTCCCTTTGTTTCATACACTGACACAACTGTCCATTGTCCTAATCTGTTCTCTTTTCAGAACAATCAAATACACCTTATTGTAATGCTCACTGGCATACTGATGGGGAAAAGAGAGAAAAATAAAAGCAAGAAAACAGGAAATAATCTGTATTTAGCTCCTAATTTCATTTAAACTAGCACAGCAATGAAACTAGTCTAACATAAAAGCATGCATGTTTCCTCTTGTAAACTGATGATGCCACCAGATTTCATAACTGTTTAAATCGTGTATTAAAATAAAAGTTCTATATCTTCTTAAAGGTCAATGACAATATAACTGTACACAAAAAAACAATCATTCAAGCATTAGGCTTATAATAATCAAGTCAGACATGAGTTACAGCTTAACCTTTCAAAGTTAACAGTGGAGGCTACTGACAGTAAGAATTCAGTCAAACGTTAAAAAAAAACACTATCAACATGACAAGCAGCTGAAAGCATAATCAATGGCTGTTCCAATACTTCTTTTCTAGCTCCAAGAAGCTGTCATGAGTCCTGGGAATAATTAACAATAAGGTACACTGCTGTAGTGCTATTTATAAAACATATGTGCAGGTATACAGAGAAATTCTGTATGTGTACATACACACCCATACATATATATATATATATATATTTATATATATATATATATATATATATATATATATACACACACACACACACACACACACACACACACACAGTGTGTCTGTGAGTATGTACACATGTTGACAACATACAGATACACATGTATAAGCATACAACACAAACATATGCATACTTATATGTACCTGTATGTGGATACACAGGCACCTGTTTGCATGCAAGTATGTGTTTGTGTATGTACGTCTGTCTCTCTATCACACACACACACACACACACTGTGACCATCTCAATCTGAACCGCTGCTTATGAGATAAAAACAGAGCCTTACAACACACAGAAAAAAGCAGGTGCTGCGATACTGATTAGGAAAAGTTACAAGTATCAACCAAATGCCTTTCAGCTATGCGTTTACAAACAGACAACAGCGAAAAATTAACTGACTGACAATTAAAAGCTGCAGCAATCGTTTACTCAACAACTAAAAGTGGCAGTTTTCAAAAACAAAGTAAATAACCATTCACACCTCATGGTACTTTACAGGCAGAAGATATACTGAGGTAAAGTAGCTACGGTGATGGAGTTGTCTGTCTTCATATGTGTTGTGTTTGTGTATAAACCCAGGTTCGCATCCTCGATCCCCCTCATAAGGTTACACGAACTGTGTCAAGCAAGCTGTTTAGCTGCTTACCTCTCTGCAAACGTCTACCAGCAGGCACTGCAAACAGCAGTCCATATTTTTCTATAAAATCCGAGGATCCATAACTTGAGTCACTCTGAGGCATTTCCGTTAATCGCCCACATACGTACTAAACAAATTAGCTTCTTGTTACATGCACACTATCTAAAGTAAGTTGTCAGATACCTTGTTTTTGTGACAAGACTGCTACTTTGTAAAAAAAATGAGAGAGAGTGAGAGGCTGCTACTTTGTACTTTACACATACTGACACCCTGATGCTTAAAATGTAAAGATTCAATCAGAGATGCTGCTGTCAACATTGGAGCACACAACCTTACTATTTTCTTAACAAAACACAACTTACCTATGGAAGTCAGTTCTGCCCTGCCCCTCAAGTTGTCGTGTTTACCTTGCCAGCACCAATGTGTAATTTAAAACAGTGTGTATTGCTGCCTTTGATATTCCACAGGCTCAGATATCCCTATCTTTCCTTCTGTTAGTACATCCATGCATTTGGTACGTAGTGGTTGTGAAATATTCCTACAAACCCTTGCAGTAGCAGCCAAGCAGAGGGCTTCCCTCCTTCTGCACGTGTCGGGTTTCCCAGACGAATGACACTTCCCAAGTCCACCAATAAGCAATGCGCTCGTGCCTGAGTAGCCACTTCTGCACGCGGAGTGGGGATCGCGGGGGACAGCCACTTCTGCACGCGGAGTGGGGATCGCGAGGGAGCGGGCTGTAAGTCTCCCAGGTGGAGGTTAGGTGTGCAGCTGGAAATGGGGTGTCTACAAAGAGCGGAGTACGTGGCTGGAGATACAATTGGAAATTAAGAATCTTGGGGTGCACTTAGAGAATGGGGGCATCCAGTAGTAAAATGTAGGCTTCCATTTTTGTTAATGTATCTGGTTGATTGGGGGGTCCGATATCCCAGCAGAGCAGGGGTCCTGTGCACATTTGAAATGTTTTTGAACATAGAAGGAGGAACAATAACGTCTGAGTTTAGGAGGCGGGACTGTTCATCAGAGCAGGTAGAGCGAATAACACTAACAAAGGAGCCCTGCAAAGATCCGGGTTTCAGTCTGGTCCTGAAATGCGAATTTGTTGCCAGATTAACCCAGTTAAAATGGGCACTTCCATCATCGTACCTTTGTCCACTGTGCCTCATTATGAGAAATGTCCCTCGTCTGTCCCCTCCTCCCACTGTCGCACTTTCATTAAGGATTTTTAACAAATCCACACTGGGAGTAATACTGAATCACATTAATTCATCAAAATATCATGTGACAAAGCATTTCCTAGCCGAGCTGAGAGTTTGTACTGCACTTTAAAGAGACACTGTTTCGCCCTGCCTCTCCTGCACACAGAGCATTCGATTCTCACGTGTACTACTACCCCTTAAAGGTGGAGAAAGGTGCAGTGGGGGCAACGACTGGTTTTCAGAGAAGTCAGAGGTGACACAGCGCAGCTACGCAGACAGTTGGGGATTCAAAATTACAAATCACCAGAAAGCAGTTCTAAAAACTGTTAGTTCAAATTGCCACACTGTTGTGTGCGTGTGTGTGTTAGGAGGAATTAAGAAGGGCAGACAGTGCTAAACTTTGAGTCAAAATCAAGAATAGTGTTTTTTTAATAAAAATCAGGAACAGTTGAGAATTCACCCCCAAAAGGGCCCACAACAATACTGGAAAAGTGTAGTGTCCCAAAAATCACAGACGCACAGGTGAAAACAGCCCTTTCAAAAGCCAAAAACACAGCATCAGTGGGACCAGATGGTGTCCCAGGCTGCGTTTTGCATGAACTACAGAATGAACTAACCCCCCCCACCTAAACACGCTGTTCAATCTCAGCTTTTCCACAGGCTACGTGCCCATAGAATGGCGCACAGCAATGGTTATTCCTCCTCACAAAGGAGGGGCCACAACTGACCCTGGTAACTATCGCCCCATAAGTCTGACTAGCCTGGTCTGCAAGACTATGGAACACATCATCATGGAGCTCATTAACAAAGACATTGGGAACCTCCAAACACTTGACCCGACCCAGTTTGGCTTTGTTAAGGGCAGATCATGCCTACTAAACCTGGTTGACTTCTTTGAGACAGTCACCAAGGCCATAGACGAGGGAAAGGTGGTTCACACAGCCTACCTTGACCTCGACAAGGCTTTCGACACCATTCCCCACTCAGGTATTACAGAAAAACTCACCAGCCTGAACATAAACCCCTATGTCACGAGATGGGTTGCCAACTGGCTTACAGACCGAACTCACACAGTAAGAATACCGGGCCCCAGGTCCGACTCTAAACCAGTCACAAGTGGTGTCCCACAAGGCTCGGTCCTGGGACCCCTACTGTTCGGCATATACTTCTCAGAAGTACAGGCAAACACAGGAGGACTATGGCTAACCACGTTCGCTGATGACTGCAAACTGGGAGCCATAATTGACTCTCCGGCTGACACGGACATCCTCCAAAAGGGTCTTACTGAGATGGACACCTGGTGTCAAAGTCATGGCCTCAAGCTAAATGCCAAAAAATGCATAGTCATCCCATTTGGGAAAAACAAAACACCCACGAATTACCACATAGGTGGCAGCCCCCTTAATACAGAAGAGGTAATAAGAGATCTGGGGACCCAGGTAGATAGTAATCTCTCCTTTGACAATCATATTGCCAAAGTAGTTAGGAAATCCTTCTATGTGGCCCACCTAATTACTAAAGGGTTCGCATCTAGAAATAAAGAGGTTATAGTGCCCCTCTACTCATCACTCATTAGACTCATCATAGAGTACAATGCCCCATTTGGGATGTACCTCACAAGACACTTCCAACAGCTGGAAAGACCACAAAAGTACCTCACCAAGAGGATTACTGGCCTCAAACATATGTCCTATGCAGCCCGACTAAAAAAACTCTGGCTGTACTCAGTGGCATATCGCTTACTCAGAGGTGATCTCTGCCTGACTTACAAAGCCATGTTCAACTCAGAATTGATGGACATGCTCCACCTAAAGAAAACCAAGCCACTGCGAGCCACGTGCTCTAGTGAGCTAAACATCACCACAACAATAAATAGAACATGCTGGAGGGATAGATTCCTGTCACAGAGACTCCCCATGCTTTGGAACAAAATTCCAAACTATGTTAGGCAGAGCCCCTCACTAACACTCTTCAAGAGAAACCTTGACAAGTGGATGGGTAACAGAAAATACACCCCTGGGATCACTTCATTGGCTCTGCTTGACAGAGGTTCAGTTAATTAATCAATGGGGTGGTGAAAGCCGACACATTCTGGCTAGGCTTATAAATGCCCTTGGGCAGATAGCCTAGTACCTACCTATGAACCTATGTCATGAGATTGGGTGTGTATGAGTTTGTGACACGGTGGGGTATCTGTCACCTTTAAAGGTGTCAGGTTGGTGGCTGCTTTGTGTACTCCAGGATGTAGTAGGACACACAATCAGAGCAGCTTTTAAAGGTGCTTAACACTCAGGATTATGATCGTGACTCCGATCATAACCAACTTATTATGCATGGAGTGCTGCTATTACAAGGCAAAATGGCAAACTCAGCAAAAACTGGAAAAAATACTAGCTGTTATGTACCCTTCTGACATGAGAAAGCTGTTTTAACAAACCTTTGTTAACCACCCCACCCATACCTCTCAGCAGTCCATGATTGTTTAAGGGCGTCCTTGATTGTATCAGATTTTAGATCTGTCCCTCTTAATCCCACCCAAAGTTGTGACTTTTGAAGGAAGGGTTGTGAATTACACTTAGTAAATAATGACAGTAATTGAATTTATAGATTTTGACATCGGAAAACGTATATTAATTAACATTCTCTTAATATGTGATTGTCTCAAGTGAACAGTACTAATATTTTAAAATTGTCCCTCCTTGATTGTTTCTGGATTTGCCCCTGACTGATTAAGAGCCGTGCCAACCAGCTTCATTCTGCAGAAGCTAAAACAGCTTTTAAAAGCTGTGGAGACATGCTATAAGAACATCATGCTGCCAGGTACATCTTAACTCCTTAGCATAACCATTCTGAACGCAGCCAACAGTAAGTGGGGTGGGTAAAGGCATAACTCTACACTGCACAGATTTTTCCACATGGCCCACATTTTAGTCTCATATTTTTAGTCTGTTACTTATAAATGTGGTTTTCTGGCAAATCAATGAGTATTGAAGTCTCTAAATAATGACATACATTTGAGTTTCAGACTAAACATCATACAGAAAATGCATGTTAACACAGATCGGGTTATTCTATCCACTTCCTAGCTTTATTTAGCATTTGTTTACTGGGAAAGTCCACCTTGAATCTAAGCCAATTTTCAGTGGAGAACTTCTTGCTGTGAGATGATAACCCTACCGTTGCGCCAGTTCCAAATTATGAGTCGTCTTTTATAAGAACAATATTTAAAATCTGTCCCAGTTTTTGTCCACCCATTATTTTAGGCTTTGTCCAGATTTCGTGCAGACTTGCACTAAGAGGTCGAGAGGTATAGATGAAAGTCTAAAATCAGGAAGCTATTTTAAATATTGCTGTACTAAACTGCTAGAATAACATGTTTGGCATTAGCATACATTTTTGAAGGATAGGAAGTCTGAAACTCACATCATTATTACTGACTTCAGTCCTCAAAGATTTTATTATTTATTGACATTTTTGTTTGCCAGGAAAGTCCATCTAGGCCAAAAGAACCCGTTTTCATATGAGTCCAGGTCAGAAAAGCTTAACATGCATCGAAATGCATCACATTTAAAATCATTAGCAACAAATACATAATTAATAAAATACAAATACATTAACATTTGGTGATAGCATTAATATGTACAAGGTAGAATGCAACTAGAATGGAGCTGATAACTGAAGGTGTTAGTAGAGATAGGATGGACAGTCAATCAAGGTAGGTAGGATTTTGAGTAGAAGTTTTTTTTTCAGGAAACGTTATTTTTATGAGGAACAGGCCAAAAATATGAGGCAAAAATATATACATTCTGCAAAATTCTGGACAGTTAAGGGATATGCTTTGTGGCATTTATAGCATTTAAAGAAGTTCCCTAATCAGATAGACAGTTCATTTCTGCCTGCTGTCTGACAACCCTAAAGTGCTTTGCTGGCTCTGAAAAGTCAGTAAAACACTTTGAGCCAAACCTCTCAACTGTCCCTGATTTTGCAGGATGTTCCTGAGTTTGCTTCATAGTTTTACCCTCTCCCTCCTAAAATGTTTGATTTTCTGGTGAATCACTGATAAACACTGTCAATCAGTAAAGCCAGTCATTGGTGTTTTATACTTCTAACTGTTCAGAAGAAAATGCATGCTGATGCAAAAGCTACCGTTGTTTTAACTTTTTAAAGTGAAATAGTGTACTATTTAAAAATTGTACCTGATTTTGGGCATTTCCCCTCCCCTACATTATTTTTGGCTTTGTCCAGCATTCCAGAGCAAACAAGTTGAGAGGTATCCTTCGAAATCACACCTATACTTCCCCTCTTGAGCTTTATTCTCAAGGTGAATTTCTTGGCATTCATGCCTGTAACACATAAATTGGTTATGATCAGAGATTAGACTGAAGTCCTCTATGTTATGAGTTGGAGACATACCTCAGAACCTCTATGCATTACAAGTCATAGCACTGTCCTTCCAAAATCATTGCAGAGGGTTAAAAAAGGAGACCTTTTTATTTTTTAGGATCATCCTATTAGTTGTACCACAGTGGGGAAAATTCCTTATTTTAAGTCTTAAAAATTCTTACACCCTCTTCCACACTGAAAGAGTTTACCACACATACCAGCATATCGCCTACTCCGAGGTGATCTCTGCCTAACATATAAAGCTATGTCAAACCCAGAGCTGTTGGACATGTTACACCTAAAGAAATCCCAATCCCTCAGAGCTACACACTCTTGGGACCTAAACCTTGTCACCACAATAAACAGGACATGCTGGAGAGATAGATTCCTGTCCCAGAGACTTCCCATACTCTGGAACAGGCTACCCATCTATGTCAAGCAAAGTTCTTCATTAGCACTCTTCAAGAAAAATCTTGATGAGTGGATGGGAAATAGGAAATACACCCCCAGGATCACCTCTGTGTCACTGCAAGACAGTGGCACAGGAAAATAACTTTGTTGGGTGGTGTAAGCCAGGGAACCTTGTTGGCTAGGCTTACGTAGGCACTTGGGATGATAGCCTAGTACCTACCTATGAACCTATGAACATTCATCAGTAAGAACCTTTTAACAAATACCCATAGTAAATAATATTGAATAGTAGGAATCATATTAATTTGTCAATAGAACTTTTTTGGCGATCCTTACTAAGTGCTCCACATTTTTCCAATTTGTTCCATATTATAGGAAGTAATGTTCCACATTTTTTGGCATGGGAGATTGAGCATCATGTTTAAAACAGATCTTCACTTGACACTTAATAAACACAAATCAGTTATTTAATAAAGCATGTGTTCTTAAAGAGGTACAAATATTTGAAAATAAAATCAGCAAATTTAGAAGAAGTAAGCTAAATCTGTCAAAAAACTCATTATGAAAGCAAAGTAAAAAGTGACACTTTAGAAGCACAGAAGTAAAGTCAACACAACTTTGATCAAGTTATCAAATGGGATTGCACCAGAAAACCTTTCAAAAATAAGAAGTCATTACCTACACAAAATGCCTCACACAGACTTAAACTGCCTTTTCCTTCTATTATAGAGGACCATTTTAACTAACACACCAACAAGCACTACGACTGCTTACTTCTGTTAGTGGCAATTCATGGTGCAGCTGTATAGTTGCAGTTCGGCACCTGTTCTGTATTCGGTGCTACTGGATGTCAAGGATGGTCGCATAGTCACTGAGCTGACACATTATAGTCAAGGAGGTGTGAGCTGAAAATGTGTGCTTCCATCATTCATTACAAAGCCATGCACACACACACACACACACACACTCACATGTATATATATATATATATATATATATATATATATATATATATATATATATACACACACACACACACACACACACACACACACACACACACACACATATGGAATCTTTCAAATGAATCACATTTCATTGAATCACAAGTCACTCTCCCCTTAAGCCTATCCAAACCCTAAACTGAACCTTGCCCCGAAGCCTAACCCTGCCCCTTACCTTTGAAATACCACTTCTGTAACACTACCACTAATACAGACATCTTCAACACATAAACATATGCACATGAAATTACACCAACGTCCTCACCTAACCCTGCTTACACCCATGCAGATGCTCCTACCCTTATTTCCAAAACCTTCAGAAAATCAAAAGGTTTAGTCATTATGTTCCCAAACCCACCTTATCTGCACACATTTGATGTTCCATTCATTCAATTTGTTAAAATTTTAGTGAACAAAACAATCAACTGCATTTCACAGTCATTAACTTTCTTAATCAGCAGATGATTTGATGGAGTGCATGACAGCCATATATAAATAGATAGACAGCTAGCTAGCTAGATAGATAGATAGATAGATTACATAAATGTGGGTGGGTGGGTGTAGCATGGGGGGGTGAAGTAGGAAGGGAAGTTGCATCCTAAAATAAGTCACCAAGAATAAAAAAATGATATGCACATAGAACTGAGATGACATGAAAGGTTATAGCACTAGTGATAGTTAGGGTTGCCTTAGTATAAACTTAGAAGGCAAATTAGTGACTCTAAGACCCTACTGCAGGAAGCATTTCGGGTAGAAAAAAGGGTTACTTTGATTGATGTAACCATTAAAGATATGGTGAGGTTAAGACTGTAAGTGCTAAATGTTCTCTCATTGTTACCATGGCATTCACCAATTTGGAAATTGTAAATTCTAAGTTTAACTGAATTTTGGTTACCCTTCAGTTAAAACATTAAATGGAGGTCCCATCTGCTTGAGTTTGTTGTAGCTCAGGTGAATATTAAAGATCTCATGGCTCCTATCAACAAGAGTATTGTTTTATTTGTATAACCTACACATTTTATTTCAATTTAACATTTGTTAACCGGGAAAGTCTGACTTGGAACAAAGCCAATTTTCAGTGGAGGCCCGGGGAGAAACACTCCAGATGCATGTCTTTAAATGTGGGAGGAAACCAGAGCACCTGGAGGAAACCCACACAAATGCAGGTAGAACATGCAGACTCCACACAGAAGGCACTCCAGACAAGAATCAAACTGCAGAACCTGTTGCTGTGAGGTGACAATACTACCGCTGCACCACTGCACCACCCAAATGCTATTTACATTACAATTTCAATATTTCACATGACATTTGCACTATTTGCAATATTTATATTTTGAATATTTATAATATACATGTACAGTGATATAACTCCTTATCAAACCACCAAAATACAAAATATACCTGGGGATTCAATAAACTCTATGCAGGCTTCACACAAAACCTACACAGAGTTTGCGTGTTTGCATGGAGAGCAGCAATGCTAATTAAATATGCATGCCGCACAAAGTGAAAGTAAACAAGTGCGTTTTTGTGGCCAACAACAGTGTTGCCAGCCATAAAACCATGTAAAGCAACACAGACTGCAGCAGACATATAAACCTGTTTATCTATGGCCAAACTAGGTCTGCATGTTTGTGCAAATACCACAATGATTACCAGTTTTTTTAATAAAGCAATGTATATAGTTACAACACATTTTACAAAAGAGTATACAATGCAGAGTATTATGGAAACCTGTTTCTGGCATACTGAACAAAAGTTGTGTAAATGATCAGTAAGGGTACATAGACTGCATTATAAATAATTATACCATGATCCCCCCAAAACGTGCACGCTGATTGGCCAGCGTGCCCGTTGTAAATCGAGTTATACTAATGGAAAAAGGTCCGGTCGCCCGGACTTTTTTCCATTAGTATAACTCGATTTTTTAAAACACTGTCTCGCTATGTTAAATGGGTTTAACATAGCGAGACAGCTTTAAAATAAGCAACAGAGATCTCCGTTGCTTATTTTAAAGCTGTCTCGCCATGTTAAACCCATTTAACATAGCAAGATGTTTTAAAAGCAATGGAGAAAGCAAGATCTCCGTTGCTTTTTTTGTTCCCCGGCTATGTAAAATGAGTTTAACAAGGCAAAACAGTTTTAAAATAAGCAACGGAGATGTCCGTTGCTTATTTTAAAACTGTCTCACTATGTTAAACTCATTTAACATAGCAAAACACTAAAAAAAAAGCAACGGAGATCTTGCTTTCTCCGTTGGCCACAACTCTGATGTACTGTGCAGGCGCGGTACATCAGAACTGCCGGATGCCAGACATCTGCGGAAGGGCAGTAAACAGGCATTATACTATGCCATTATTTAAGAAAAGTAATAGTTTCTTTTCTTAAATAATGTCATGGTATAATAGCAATAACCCACTTCTGGGTGTGGGTAATGCTAAATTTACCCACGGTTGGCTTTGTTTGGTCCCTCGGGCTTCGCCCTCGGGACCAAACCACGCCAACCGTGGGTAAATTTAGCATTACCCACACCCAGGCGTGGGTTATTGCTATAATAGTCAGGGGAAGTGTGTATATTATAAAGGGACACACGGATGAATTGTAGGAATAAACACAAGGCAAGAGGACAGGTGAAACATGGTAATGTACAGCAGATGCGGGCATGTCAATGAAGACAGTTGTAGCATGAACACTACTCACATAATCAACATGGTACAGTACGAACTGCACAGTTACATACTGCACAGTGAATGTATATTATGGGACTGTCACACAAAGTGATATAACAATGGAGACGATTTGTTGTGATATAAGCATCCTGACATGAACAATGGAGAGGACATCTATCAGGGATGTTACACACCATAGGGGATAGGTGCATATTGTGAAGATGTGCAAAATGAATTGCCTGAATGTGACTGTAATATCAGCAGAGGTCTCAACCAAGTGGGACACATAGTAACAGGCTCATGAGCAACAGTAGACAGAAGCAGGCACAATCATGGACAATATCATAATAATATCACCACTAATCCCATGTCTCTGACATAACATATGTGATTGTGAGCAATCATAGATGGTTCGGCAAAAACACACTTATACAACTAGTATGAGTTGTCAGCAATCTATGAAGGGAATTAAGCACACCGTCCTGAAAATCTAACATCTGCTGGAGGTGCTAGGATGGACACTGCTATACCCGTATGTGAGATTATGAACAATTCAGACTAGTTAACAGGTGTGCATGGCATATACATAGCACAATTCACACTCTTACAAATGTGATGCATGCCATCAATGTTGTCAAACAGCTATGTATGTACTGTGTGCATCATAGGAACAGGTATCACACATGCATCTGGTATAACACCTTGATGGGGATTCTGCACCATCAGACACTAATGTTTTTGCATCAAAAAGAATAATGAGGTGTGGCCACTAAGATATGTGAGAGCTCAGTGTGGCGAATGTATTACACTTGAGCAATGCATCCATGGAAGATGTGTAGGGAGGTACATGACAAGGGGTGCACATTGTACTCAGTTAGTGGTGTAATGAAGTCTGTGACTTGAGCAATGCATCCCTGGAAGATGTGTAGGGAGGTACATGACAAGGGGTGCACATTGTACTCAGTTAGTGGTGTGATGAACTCTGTGACTTGAGCAATGCATCCCTGGAAGATGTGTAGGGAGGTACATGACAAGGGGTCCACATTGTACTCAGTTGGTGTAATGAAGTCTGTGACTTGAGCAATGCATCCCTGGAAGATGTGTAGGGAGGTACATTACAAGGGGTGCACATTGTACTCAGTTAGTGGTGTCCTGAAGTCTGTGATGTGAGCAATGCATCCCTGGAACATGTGTAGGGAGGTACATGACAAGGGGTGCACATTGTACTCAGTTAGTGGTGTAATGAAGTCTGTGACTTGAGCAATGCATCCCTGGAAGATGTGTAGGGAGGTACATGACAAGGGGTGCACATTGTACTCAGTAGTGTGATGAAGTGTGTGACTTGAGCAATGCATCCCTGGAAGATGTGCAGGGAGGTACATGACAAGGGGTGCACATTGTACTCAGTAGTGTGATGAAGTCTGTGACTTGAGCAATGCATCCCTGAAAGATGTGTAGGGAGGTACATGACAAGGGGTGCACATTGTACTCAGTTAGTGTTGTGATGAATTCTGTGACTTGAGCAATGCATCCCTGGAAGATGTGTAGGGAGGTACATGACAAGGGGTGCACATTGTACTCAGTTAGTGGTGTAATGAAGTCTGTGACTTGAGCAATGCATTCCTGGAAGATGTGTAGGGAGGTACATGACAAGGGGTGCACATTGTACTCAGTAGTGTGATGAAGTCTGTGACTTGAGCAATGCATCCCTGGAAGATGTGTAGGGAGGTACATGACAAGGGGTGCACATTGTACTCAGTAGTGTGATGAAGTCTGTGACTTGAGCAATGCATCCCTGAAAGATGTGTAGGGAGGTACATGACAAGGGGTGCACATTGTACTCAGTTAGTGGTGTGATGAACTCTGTGACTCGAGCAATGCATCCCTGGAAGATGTGTAGGGAGGTACATGACAAGGGATGCACATTGTACTCAGTTAGTGGTGTAATGAAGTCTGTGACTTGAGCAATGCATCCCTGGAAGACGTGTAGGTAGGTACATTACAAGGGGTGCACATTGTACTCAGTTAGTGGTGTGCTGAAGTCTGTGATGTGAGCAATGCATCCCTGGAACATGTGTAGGGAGGTACATGACAAGGGGTGCACATTGTACTCAGTTAGTGGTGTGATGAAGTCTGTGACTTGAGCAATGCATCCCTGGAAGATGTGTAGGGAGGTACATGACAAGGGGTGCACATTGTACTCAGTGGTGTGATGAAGTCTGTGACTTGAGCAATGCATCTCTGGAAGATGTGTAGGGAGGTACATGACAAGGGGTGCACATTGTACTCAGTTAGTGGTGTGATGAAGTATGTGACATGAGAAATGCATCCCTGGAAGATGTGTAGGGAGGTACATGACAAGGGGTGCACATTGTACTCAGTTAGTAGTGTGATGAAGTCTGTGACTTGAGCAATACATCCCTGGAAGATGTGTAGGGAGGTACATGACAAGGGTGCACATTGTACTCAGTTAGTGATGTGATGAAGTCTGTGACTTGAGCAATGCATCCCTGGAAGATGTGTAGGGAGGTACATGACAAGGGGTGCACATTGTACTCAGTTGGTGTGATGAAGTCTGTGACATGAGCAATGCATCCATGGAAGATGTGTAGGGAGGTACATGACAAGGGGTGCACATTGTACTCAGTAGTGTGATGAAGTCAGTGACTTGAGAAATGCATCCCTGGAAGATGTGTAGGGGGTACATGACAAAGGGTGCACATTGTAGTTCATTAGTGGTGTGATGAAGTCTGTGAACTATAGAAGTATAATGACCTTTGATGTGGATGTCCTGCACACACTCAGAAGTTGTGTTACATACAAGGGAGTAGTCACTACTGTGGGCACATGCTAGTGGAAATTCTGCATACCATCTACCTCAGTACATATGTCACATACCACTTGGTCTGCTCATAGGGTGCACTGTCTACATTGTCATTAGGTTGTGTGTTTGCTTTTATAACATAAGACACCCATGATTTTTTTCATCTCATGTGTCTTCAGCAATCCTTTGTGTGTGTTGATACTGTCTGCATTATACTGATATCACACTTGGATCAATTGATGTGCACAATCTGCAGTCCTCCAGAAAGCTGTTTGGACAAAGGATGTGTATGCCATTCTTGATGTCTGTGAATTAAATAATGAATATGAAAGAAAGAAGAAGAAAAATCCACAAATTCGCAGTTCCACAAGTCCACCAAATTTTTATCATAAGCGCTTTCGTGCACTACCATTAAGTGCACTTCTTCAGACAAATAAACACATAATAGCAAACTTTATATATACACAATAAATATAAGCATACGAAGGGTATGTTTCAGTGTGGTAGATGTAAATATTGTAAATACATTCAAACAGGGGCTTTTTTTAACATTAAAGGTATTCAATATTCAATTAATGATAAATATAATTGTGAAAGTCAAGGCGTTGTTTATTTAGCTACTTGTAAATTGTGCCCAGTTTTTTATCTGGGCAAAACAGAACACCAATTAAAACAACGCATATATGAACATATATATGCCATCTCTAGGGGCATTCAAACTAATGCTTTGGCAAGGCATATAAGCGAATTTAGCACACATAGTTTTCAATTTACAGTGGTCCAGAGTGTTTTAAGGAATCCAAGAGGTGGACCTTGGCATCTTAAATTAGACGAGCAGGAATTATTGTGGCAATTCCGAACGAATGCACATGTTTATCCTGGAAACAATGATGTTTGTTCTATAAAATGTTTACTCAGGTTGAGGGCATCAGAATGTTAAACAGTGTCTATTAAATTTATACTATTTGTATTTTATTATATTTTTAATATTAAGACAGAAAGTATATTGTTCGTAAGCTGGTTTACTTATTATTTTTTTATTTTTTTTTGTTTGGCTCGTATGAGTATATTTTACGTTGTTCAGGTTTTTTTAAAAAAAGTAGGGGTAGGCTTAACGGTTTAATTGATTGATTAATTAATTGTAATTGGATGTGTTTATACATTATATATAAAGTTTGCTATTATGTGTTTATTTGTCTGAAGAAGTGCACTTATTGGTAGTGCACGAAAGTGCTTACAATAAATATTTGGTGGACTTGTGGAATTGTGAATTTGTGGATTTTACTTCTTCTTTCTTTCTTTGTTTACTAAGTTTGGTTTGTGTAGTTTTTCAATGAATATGAAAGGACCTAGCATACAGCCCTGTGGTACAGACCTGATCACTGGACTGTAGATATAGGTCATGTCACACACTTCAACATATTTATATGTCATGTATGTGATCCAGTGGTCTACCCACTTGGTGACATAGGTATTTATGGCCACTTGTGAAAGTGTCGCAGTAATACCTCAGTGTGGATTTGTGTCAAATGCCCTGGTCTGGTCGAGTTCCACAGGACGTTAGTGTTGTCATCATGCATACCCTTGTTGACCTTCTTGAGGACATATAACATATGCAACAGACAAGGATGTTGCCTGAACAAACCACACATGTCTTTTGCACACAGCCAGGATATTACCAGTGTCCACTTAGATGACACATTGGCCTACCTCACAGATGAGAGTCAGGATGTGTCTATACATGCATGGCTCAGGTGATGCCCCCCCAAGTCAGATGGATGCATTTTGATGTACACCCTTCTATGGGAACATATTTCATCTGTAGGCTGTGCTGAAGCATGGATCCAACAATATCTGGTAGGTCCTTATTCTGAGTCACACTATAGGCAATCTGTGATGTTGTAACACCCCACAGATTCTGTGTTATTACCCATACAGAGCACACAGATGTGCTGCCCTCCTTAACAGAGAACCTGAGTAATATTTGCATGTGTAGTTTGGCTGATGACCAGTGGCGACAAGGGGGTGATATGTGAGACAAACTGTCAGCTAGTGGATTGTCTATTTCCTCTGGCTGGGTATGTCTGGTGGCATGCACATGCACATCTGTGTTTAGTTGTGTATTCCACTTAGCATTTCACATGTATTGGAATACATGATTTGTAAAAAGACCTACACATACAACAGTGGTCATTCATCACATTCCACACACTGGTACCATGCACACAATAATATAACTGTAACAATGTCGTGTAATTACATCAATTGCACAACATATGCCTGTACATGTTTCATGGGCAAGCTGTGTTTGAGCAGCCTGATGCCATATCAGGACACAGTACAGATCCCCCTCCCACACTCTCAGCAGCTCCAATCAGCACCTACTTGACACCTACAAACCTAACAAAAAACTGGCAAACTCCTTTACAAAAACAGTGTGTCCCAGGCTTGGAATAAACTCTCCCCTAACATCTGAACCATTACTAGCACAAATCTCTTTAAATCTGAACTCACAAATTTCCTCCTAAATGCCAGCATCTGCCATTACCAAGATCTTACTTAATCCCCCATGGTCCCCCCTTATTCCTCTTTGCCATCTCTCATAATGCTACCTAAACCGTTTTCATTGACTCCTTACCCACCTCTTCCAATATTTTTTTGTTGTCTGAAGACAGCAGCAATACTATCTATATCTGTCTCTCACTTTCTTACATCGTCTTACAAAGTACCACGTTATGTCAACCACAATTATGCATACTCATATGTAGTTCTGCATGTAATTACTACACAGCATTTTTCTAGGCCTGTAATTTATTTTTCTTTCTAGTCTATCTAAAAATGTGTATTTCCTGTAATGTATATCATTCCTTTGAAATGTTTCATAAACTGTATTGTCTTCTATTGTAAATTGGAGCTTTTCTCTTCGTGTCTCCACTGAAAATGGGCCACTGGCTCAGTTGGACTAACCCAGTTAACAAATGACAAATAAATAAATAAATACATTGTTTGTGGCTTATACAGAATATTTCCTGACATAAATGCTAATAGTTACACAATGGTGCGGCTGACCACATCAATAGTCACACAATGGTGCTGCTGACCTCATCAATAGTCACACAATGGTGTTGCTGACCACATCAGTAGTCACACAATGGTGCTACTGACCATGTCAATAATCACACAATGGTGCTGCTGACCACATCAATAGTCACGCAATGGTGCTGCTGACCACATCAATACTCACACAATGGTGCTGTTGACCACATCAACAGTAACACAATGGTGTTGCTGACCACATCAATACTCACACAATGGTGCTGTTGACCACATCAATAATCACACAATGGTGCTGCTGGCCACATCAATACTAACACAATGGTGCTGCTGACCACATCAATATTCATGCAATGGTGCTGCTGACTACATCAATACTAACACAATGGTGCTGCTAACCACATCAATACTCACACAGTGGTGCTGCTGACCACATCAATAGTCATACAATGGTGCTGCTGACCACATCAATAGTCACACAATGATGCTGTTGACCACATCAATAATCAGACAATGGTGCTGCTGAACACATCAATACTCACACAATGGTGCTGCTGACCACATCAATAGTCACACAATGGTGCTGCTGACCACATCAACAGTCACACAATGGTGCTGCTGACCCCCTCAGTAATCCTTGGTTATAGCAACACAACTGCACATACAATGAATTTCACAAGGTTGCAATTGTATCAAAACATACGATACATTGTTGTGCATATCACAGCATAACGTGTGTGAGACAAGACTTATGTAACCATGTAATCAGTATGTGTATCACGGAGCATGTAATGATGGTATACAAACACTTGCATGCCTATGCCATGTTGCACTTGTCACTGTGATGGTGGAATGTGAACTGTGTCAATGGTTCATCTGCTCCATTACAACACGTCATAATACGCCAACACTATACATACAAGCATATATTACCACATCACTCATGTCACTCAACAAGTATCGTTATGACTCTGTCATAGTTCATGTTGGGGTGAATTATTTGAGACGTACCCCTCTGGACTATATGAAGTAACACATGATGAAACTCTCAGATTATGTGTCCCAGGCAGGTATGACCCCAGCCATAAGCAGCATTCTACCCTCACTCAGGATGATGCCACAATATAAAAAAATTATCAACTTCAATAATTGGCTTAGCTTCTGGGGTCAATCCAGGGGGATCTAGTATCTCTTAAACTGGGATGACATGGTCAGCAGGCCATAGTTTGCCAGAGATGATCTGCACTTGTGTTGTCTAGGCTGTCAGACACTGGCAATGGTGCTTGCCTTCCCATAGTGCCTTTATTAGACAATGTCAAAAACAACAACAGTTCCAACATAAAATCCACTGGAGACAAACTTAAAGTTCTGCTGCTTAATGCTAGGAGTCTAACCATGAAGCTGCACTGGAGGAAATTGCCAACCTGCTAGCTGACAGATTTGGTGCACACTTCACCCCTGGCACTACTGGCCATACCCCAAAGCATACCTGACACCATCCCTCTGCTTAATATCTGTAAACATCAGGTCATATCTGTTCTCTCTGAGGCTAAAAACACGGCCTCAGTGGTACCAGATAACATCCCAGGCTGCTTACTAAGAGATCTAAAACAGGACCTAGCAGATTCACTTAGCATCCTCTTTAACAATAGCCTGAGAACAGGCTTTGTTCCAGCATAGTGGAAAACAACAACAGTAATCCCCTTGCACAAAGGGGGGTTGGCATTAACCAATCCTGGAAACTATAGACCCATAAGTCTAACCCATCTCATCTGCAAGGCCATAGAAAGAATAATCATGGACCTTATCAACAAGGACATAGCTGACCTTCAAACTCTAGACCCAAATCAATCTGGGTTTAAGCATAGCTCATGCTTATTAAACCTAGTTGACTTCTTCAAGAAAGTCACCAAAGCCCTGGATGAAGGTAAGACAGTGCATACCACCTATCTTGACCTGTCCAAGGCTTTTGACACAATCCCCCACTCAGGTATCATTGAGAGACTGTCCTACCTGGGAAGATCATTGAAATTGCTACACCCAATGAGTATATTGTTTTATGTACAGAGATACACAAAGTCATAAAATACCAGAATTTGCAGGCAGAAATGAGAACAATGTGGAAGAAGGATACCCAGGCAGTTACAATAGTTGTAAGAGCAAATGGTCTTATAAAAAAGAATTTTCAATCATACTTAGATAAGTTACAGATACATGTAACTCCATACAAATTGCAGAAGGAGTCATTACTGGGTACATTACAGGTGCTGTGAAGAGCACTTCTGGCTAATATCAAAGATTGTACAACACTAATTTCATGAACTTTAATCATACTTTGACTCAGCTAAGGTTCATTCCCGTCAAGGTATTAGAAACCCAAAATACTTGGAGAAATTAAAAAAAAACTGGGGATTAACCCTTATGTCACTAGATGAGTAGCCAATTGGCTCACTGACAGAACACATACTGTCAAAGTTGGTGAATCAACCTCTACCAGTAGAGCCATCACCAGTGGCACACCCCAAGGATCTATGCTGAGCCCTTTACTGTTCAGACTCTATTTCTTGGAAGACCAGGCTACAGTAAACAGCCTTTGCTTTCCATGTTTGCTGATGATTGCAAATTGGGTGCAATCATTGAATCCTCCAACAATGTTAACATATTACAGGAGGGGCTAACACAGATAAATGACTGGTGCCAAAGCCATGGTCTAAAACTAAATGTAAAAAAGTGCCATTACTAATGCCTTTGGTAACGTGGAATTTCCCATGAATTGCAGTACTGACAACACCCCCCCCCAGCTCAAACCCAGTGGTGTGAGACCTGGAAACACAGGTAGATAGCAATCTGAACTTTGACCACCAGGTTTCTACAGTCATGCACCTCATAAGTAAAGGCATCACATCCAGGTCTGAGGATGTTATAACACCACTGTACTCAACCCTTATCAGACCACAAACAGAGTACAATGCTCCCTTTTGCATGTACCTCACCAGACACTTGCAGCAACTGGAGAGACCACAGGAGTTTCTCACCAAGAAAATATAGAGCCTCTAAACCATGCCATGACGTATGTGGATAGACTGAAAACCCTGTCACTGTACTCTGTATAGTATAGGCTGCTGAGAGGTGACTTGTGCCTGGCCTACAGAACAGTCTCGGACCCTGTCCTGGTGGGAGTACTGCACATCCACAAATCAGCTATAGCTGATGACATCAGCAGAATCTGGTGAAAGGAGGATGGTAATTGCAGTGTCCAACATGCTGGTATAAAATGCTCTCTCTAATGTCAACCAAGTGAACAAACATACACACACACACACACACACACACACACACACACACACACACACACACACACACACACACACACACTAGTTGACTGCAGTGAGAACAGAACCTCTAACTATCTAAGTACACAGACTAGAGAACTCAGTATTTAATGCAAATACCATGGTGTAAAAATGACTTTTACAGGGCTGCAGGACAATTTATAGTGGATGATATCATCATTGGTTGTTTGAGAGAAGATGCTGTGAGATCTGAATGAAATAGATATGTAGGCATGTACAGCTGACAAAATATTGGTACTCCATGGGATTGTAGTAATGACTGTAGGATGCACAGCTATGGTCTTCTGACTAGACACACACTCTCACACACACACACACACACACACACACACACACACACACACACACACACACACACACACACACACACACACACCAGTTGACTGCAGTGAGATTAGAATTCCTACTTAACACAGACTAGAGAACTCAGTATTTAATACAAGTACCATTGCACAAGTCTTACTTTTACAAGGCTGCAGGACTGTTTATTGTGGATGACATCATTGTATGTTTGCGAGAAGATGTTGGGAGGCCTGACTGAAATTAATAGCTAGCCATGTACAACTGTCAAGGTATTAAAGATCTGCTTGTTACCAGACTGATGAGTGTGCAAAGTGTAGCATTTGCTGTTGTGTTTCCAGGGTGCAGGTTTACCTTAAAAATACAGGTTTGCAAACTATATGCAAACAGCTGTCCACATTACTACCGGTATTGGAAAATCTGAATGTGCATTGTCAGTATAAAGATGTCCATGATATATAAAAACATTTTTTATTTATTTCTTCAATGTAGTTGATATATTAGTGAACAAGTACTGAGAGACGAAGTTTCAAGGGCATGGTGCAGGTAGCAGATAGCTACAGTGTAAATATATGTTTTTTTCTTAAAAAGTACCTTCTATTTGTTTGTGTTTTTACATGTACTTTCATGGGATGAAGACTAAATGGATGGTAAAAATAAGTAATACATGCTATTGTGCACTTTCCATAGTGCACCGCTGAGCAGCTGGTTTGCACAATCAATAGCAAAGTGTTTGCGTATGCAAGATACACATTTATACCGCTTTCCCTTTGATAGATTTCTTTTTTCAACCCAGATGATACAGTATTCGAAACCCAGTATATCTTCTTCTTCTTCTTTCGGCTTTCCCGGTTAGGGGTCACTGCAGTGGATCACCTGTCCACTCATGATTGGCAGTGGAGTTTTACAGTGTTGAGTTGCCAGCCCGGTACCCAACCTTCCACAGCAGGCACACACACACACACATGCACTCACACCTAGGGCCAATTTAGAGTGTCCAATCTGCCTACAGCATGTCTTTGGAATGTGGGAGGAAACCGGAGCACCTGGAGGAAACCCACACGACCACAGGGAGGACATGCAGACTCTGCACAGAAGGCACCCCAGCTGAGGATTGAACCGGAGAACCTCTTGCTGTGAGGCAGCAATGCTAACTGCTGCACCACAGTGGCCACCCAAAACCAAGTATATCTAATAGTTTTAAATATGTATTTGTAATGCAATGGCATAATTTTTGTTCTATATTCACTGTGTGTTACCTTAGAGCAATGTTTTTAAGCAGCAATGTGCAGAGGTAACCGCCATTGAAGAGCTGTTCACCGTCACTTGGCATTGGTGTGCAATGCTAAAGTCCGCGCAAACACAGAGGACAAAAAGTAAGGGCTTCATTGGGTTTTTTTACTTGTGTGTGTGGTGTGTGAGTCTATTGTTTGACTAGATTAAAGGTGTGAAAATGGGGTAGATAGGTACATGGTAAAAAGGGGGGCAAGCAGGGGGAAAAAAGGAAAGCATTATAGGAATGTGCAGGAGGGTAGTAGGAAAGAACCATAGCTATCAACTTCGTCAACAGTGTAAAATGAAAATATGCACAGAATATTAGCTGAATTTGGACTACCTTCTCAACAAAGAGGGGTGACAACAATGAAATTATGCTGTATAACCAATTGGATCAAATCAAGTATGTCAAGAAGGGTTTACTATCAAATGACTGAAAAATCAAAAGACTGAACCCCATAAAGACTGAAAATTCAAAATTTTGAATACATTTTAATGCAAGAGGGAAGCCCCCTGCTCCCCTCATGTGGGGGGCTGCACCCCCACACCCCCTGCTAAATATATATACCATCTCCAAGATCGCACGACAGAGGAGAAGGGGAAAAATTCCATCATTCAATATTTTGAATTTTTAGTCTTTTGGGATTCATTCTTTTGATTTTCACTCATTTGATAGTAAACCATCAAGAAGACATATTTGTAAAGTGGAGAGCTATGTATGGGATGATATTTGTTTGTGGGACAAGTGCGCTTTTTTTTTTTTTTTTTACTTCAGTAAGAGAGGAATCTTGGGTAAGGGACGTAGGTATTTCTAGGTCAGATAAGTAGGGTAGGTGAGGAAGCAGATGCAAACAAACAGGACAAACTAGACAAACACTGGGACAGTGAGGGACATGACAGCTTGGGGGACATCATGATTGGGGTTAGGGAGAGAACAACAAATACCCATCCCTATCAAACATGGGGATATTGAGAATCTAGTTCTCACCACAGAACTGAGTGGCCTAATGGGCTAATGCACCTGCAGGACTGTCATCACTGTCTCCTTACTCCACTGGCTGTTGGAGTGTTTGACATCTTCTCCTCTGGATAATAAGAGAGCATATTCTCTATCTGGCATAGGCATGCACCAATGGTGCTGTGCTTGACTCTATGCACCAAGCCTGGCAACTACTGGTGGGTGATAAAATCCCCACCTCCACCAGTTCTCCCAGAGGTTACTACATCACCAGCTGCTAGGGTAGTGCTACCTGATGTGAAGGGCCCAGGTACTGCAGGGGCAGCAGAGGCAGTACTGTCAGGTTAGGTCCCAGATGAGCTGGGCATCAGTGCAGGAGCTGGTGAAGTGGGGCAGTCTGAGCCATGAAGGTTGGCCTAGCTATCTGTGCTGTAAAGCATTTTGTGATTTGTCAGAGATGGATGACATGGAAATGTTTTGACAACCCATAGAAAAATAAAAAAGAGAGATAAGTGTAGTAGTAAGAGACAAAAATAGACAATTAGTACAATCATATGTGACATACAATGCATTATCACAATAATAAAGTATTTTATATTTATCCGTACTTTTACATTTCAGTATACTTCTTAACAACTGTAAACTCTAAGTAATGATTGCTCAAAGTAATGTTTTCAATGTGCATATATTGCACATATGCTTGTTTAAATTATACAGATTAAGCTAACAGCAGGGCATTTATGTCACTTCCGTTGAAATTAAATTATGTAACATTTTAAAGGATTTTATTTATATTTATTTGCTAGTTGCATTTGAACTCACATCTAACTACAGTATTAGACTTGACTCCTACAGTTGGCTTGTGCTACAAACTGAAGCATGCATGCTTGGTTTTAAAGTTAGGATATGCATGCTTAATTTGCTACTACTGTACAGACGAGCAATACTTTAACTAAAATAATAGTTACGTGGTGCTGCATAAATACCCCTTCTTTCCCTCTGTCTCTCTAGATGCTCAGCAAGGGCATCTCTATTCACCATAATGTCTTTAACTGGCTGTGGAATAAAGAGAAGAGAATAAGAGAAGAACATTATGCATGCCAGTCTTGTCTATATGCAGCTTCCTATCTACTATAAAGTCTCTATATCAGTATGCTTATACAACTGTGGGATGTTAGCAGTCCAAAACTCATTCAGCCACTGGTTGAGTGTATCCCACGTGCACCTTTTCAGGTCATTAAAATGATGTCTACACTGTTGTCCAGTGTGTGGAATACCAGTCACACTGGAGACAGCTTTGGCTAGACTATTCCATGCCTCAGACTTGTAGTGAGAGCCGGTACAGTCCCCCTGCAGCAGTCTTCAGCTGTAGTGCTTTACAAAAGTCCAGTGAAGATTCTGGACTCCTCAGCACCCCACCTCTGTGCCCTAAACTGGGTGCCTTCCCTTCTACTGCCAAACGTGTCTGACCATGGAAAACAGCAATAGGTAAGAGTGATTTCCTGCCAATGCATGTTATCCTGTTTACTGGTAGTGCACAAACCTAAACACCCATGCCAACTGTGTTTGCGAGATGTTGATCAGAGAGCAACAGTGTTAAACAGAGAGAAAAGCAGTTTTTGAAATTGGGAGATTAATCTGACAGGTTTCTATTATTTTCATGAAAGACATCTCCATCAAATCCCTATTCATCAACAGGACTACATCGATTGCTGCATTCAGTGAACGATCACTACATTGAAGTTTTCCCTGGCAAAGTAACTAGGTATCCCGAATCATGAATTATCCCCTTTTCCCCAGTGTAGTGTGATCTCAGAGTTGGTATATATAAGTAGGGGGGTGGGGGGCTCCTCCCACCCCCCACCTTCATGAGTGTAAGATTATGTAGTTCGTATTCCAGTTACTCTGGTAACCATGTAGTTTCTTTCCTTAGGAAAGAAGTTCAATGATTGTAATCTTCACTGAACGGCTCTTTGATGGGTAGTGATTGATGAATATGGATTCGATGGAGATGTCTTTCGCGGAAATAATACAGACCCAATCTGACACTTGGCATTAGTTTGAGGGCTATTTGCTGATGTTACTGTTAGGTGATTTAATTTTGCAGACATGAGCTGGGGACATATATTTTATGACCTAACACATTTTTTGTGTGGTTTCACACACTGATAAAATTAATTTTTACAATGTGGGATTCAGACCTATGCATAAGAGACAAAACATTTTCTTCCACAGGGGTGATTTTTCCATCCTTGCCACAGAAGAAGTGCTTCTCAGACACACACTCGTGAATTATATATAAATATGCATGCCAACTAGGACTATGGCACTCAATAGTCCCAATCCCCACAGACCCCCCCCCCCTTCACTGACTCAGAGAACAACATGCTCATCCAAGCCTTTCATCAACATGGTGTTTTTCTGCTTGAGAGAGGACATGGGGCTATGTCTGGAAGAATGCAAATTTGAACCCAGAAAGTGAACAACGTAAGGCTGCTGGGGGATGCAGCAGGACATATGATCAGGTGCATCATGGGGCCACTGACATGGTTTCACCAGCCCAACGGAGAACAGCTGCAGTGCACCATGGGCAGATGTCTACTGGGGGCGGGCCTGCTACACAGCTAACACTGACACCAAATGAAGAGTTCCTGTCCGGTGTCAGGGATCCAGAGAGCTCAATGGAAAGTGCATTACAGCATGTGACTGATGTTGGTGCTGCTGTTTCAGGATGGACAAATATGTCCCAGGAGGAGCTTCCAGGTAGGCCTACATATGTCAATTTCTAAATATTTCTTGTATAGTAAAATATTGAAAGCAATAGTTAAGTTGGTTTATTCATTTTGGGGGGGGGGGTAACTATTTATAGATTAATACAGTTAACAACATTCTAGTTCATTACACATGGGCTTGGAATAGACATGTCATCCAAGTTTCAGTTAAATGTGCTGTTAATGGACACATGAAGGCCAGTTTTTCCTCCTGTGTTATTGTGATGAGATGGTGTTCTTACATTTTGCTTTATGTCTTCCAGGCCCATTCTCCCTAGCATATTTGGAGTCATCTGCACATGGTAAGCCAAACATTTTTATTTCAATACTGATGAGCATTTGACAGAAATTTGGATTTATCTGTGTGTAAGGTGGATGTCAGGACTGTGTGTTTATTGCTGTACCATCTGTGATAGTGGCACCAGTGTTACTTTGTCAGCCTATACTAAACCATAGTTGTGTCGCTATTAATTTCTTTCATGTGTTTGTTGCTTATTATCGCAGGAGATCCTGACAGTGGAAGTGTAGCACTCTTACCACCTGATGTCAGTTTATTGGCTTACTCTGATGATGATGGTGGCCAAACACAGGTATAGTCGGTGGGTGCAAAGGTTGAATCTGACACTGAGGTTGACATTCAACCACCCTCTGTAATTTCATCAGACACAACCAGTAGGCCGACGCAAACCTGTTCCAGTGAGCATTCAGATATTGGACAAGTGGAGGGCGACACACTTGATGAGGGTAGTGTGGTTACTGCAGCGTCAGTGCCTGTTGACTGTGGCCATAGACAAAGTGTGGGTAAGATGCCATGCAAGAGGGTTGTTAGGGGTGCTTGGAGGAGGCCTGCTGTACATCCTCCACCTGATCCTGGATTGTCTTTCTGTGCCACTCAGTGTATGTCTAGGGCAGTCATGGAGGTGCAGGCTTGTTCCAATAGGGCCTGTGAGGAAATGTTTAGGTTTGTAGATGTTGCACAGGCTGACTTGTATGACTGCCTCCACTGTGTTGCCAACTCAATGGATTGGATAATGACACATTGGAATGGGCGGTGTCTGTGATGGAATGTCTGCTGCGTGGGGGACGGCATACACTTGGGCACAGGTCAGCCACATCATCTGATGTTAGCTGATGTGGCCATGCCCGATCACGGTCCGTAAGTGGTTGAGGTGCCCACAACCAGGCATGGCAGGTCATGGGGTCATAGGATCATGGTCCTGGGCATACTCGTGAGGAGATCTCATCCATCAGACATCATCCGGTAGCAGCAGTGCATCTCACCATGGATGTGGACATGCCAGTGATAGAGCCAGTTCTCAGGGTCAGGATGATGATGATGAACTGCCACTTCTACCATGCACACCTCATACCTGTTGAACATTCCGAAACATAGAGCTACCACAGAGCTTGGCTGTGTTCTTGCAGACACTCACACACCAGTTTCACTTGGACTGTCCATACAGACACACACATAACAGTTACATGGGTCAGTCTGTTGTCTGCCTCTTTCTCTTTCTTGCTCACGCACACTCACTACCTTTTGTGTCAGCCTAGGCCTCCTGCCCCCCCCCCCCCAAAAAAAAATACCCTGTGCTGATGATAACTGTACCATATCCTTGTTTTATATCTTTGGATTCAGGGATACATAAGTCTTTTGTCTGATGCTCAGGGTGTGTAGCTGACTTGGTGCTTAGTATATATGTTTTTGTGATGTTGCTTTGCAATTGTAATGCTTTCTTACAGGTTTTTGTAATGTGTACATCCCTCCCAAAGTCTTACACCAACAAAGCTGGACCAAGGCATAAGTATAATTGTGACAAAGGACCAACAATGGTGAGAGTTTTTAAAAATTGTGGTCTTACAAACTTAAACAGTTGATGGAATAACAGGTTTTCCATTACCATTTATGTTTGTTATGAGAGATATGAAGTCTAAACTGAAATGTGTGTCATTGCTTTCCAACTTTACTCTTTAATGATTTGCCATTACAAACATATGAGGCCAAACTGTGGGCATTCAGTGAAAATCTGTACATTATAGACATAAGGCCTTTTAGTTAATACAGAATAGATTTATTCACATAAGTCATTGCAATCACCCACTTTATACTTACCTGCATTACCAAGTAACAGTATCCAAGGATATGCCATTCATTTGTATTCTTACACATCCTATTACAGGTTCAACATTTACCCTGGAAATCTAGCAATTGCAAGAGTTTTATTTCAGGGTTAACTCTATCTGATGCTAGCAGTACACAGCCATTACATGAGTAAGTACAGGCTGTGACTGTTGCCGGCATCAATGTTACTGTATGCATGTGTGTAGGATGAAGGTTTTAGCCACTTAGGTGGTGAGCATGTGTGCTATCTGTTGTCTGTCAGCCAGTGCAAGGCCCTACTGTGCACATCTATGTCTGTCTACACTCACAGCAGCTGCTGGTTCCCCCATCTGACTCCTCACCTGCGTGTGGCTGTGGTGACTTTTGCAGTGGAGGTGGGATGTGTAGCCCTTCCCTTGGCTGTTCCTGCTGAAGCTGTTTTCTCAGGATAATGTTGTGAACCATGGCATAGACAGTGAGTATTTCAGCACATGTACTGGGATTGTACTATAGGATCCCAAAGATGGATCTAGGCACCAGAACAGTGATTTCAGCAGCCCAAACACATGCTCTATAATATTTCTTGTTTGCGAGTGTGCCTCATTATAGCATTCTTCAGTTGGTGTGTGTGTGCATTTCTGATGGGTGTCATCAGCCATGGTTCCTGTGCATAACCTGCATCCTCCAGTAAATCACCCTGTGGGATCTCCCCCCAGTAAACATCTCATACAGTTGAGAGCTGTGCAGATATGTTAGTTGTGGTAGCTGCCAGGGTTGCCAGCATACACATTCAGGATGATTCCCTTAGCATTACACATGACCTGGCAGTTAATGAAGTCATAGCCCTTTCTATTTATGTACACCCATCCCTGTTTCCCAGGTGGTGCTTTGATTTATACATGTGTACAGTCTATGGCACCCAGGACTTCATAGTTTCATATGTTCATATGTATGTGCTAGGCCAACGACCCTGTAGCCTTTACAAGCCTAGACCATAGAAGTGCCTTGGCATCATGCCGCCATTAGTTCCCAGTGCCTCTATCAAGGAGAGCCACTGGAGTGATCCCCGGGGTGAACTTTCTATTTCCCATCCACTCATTAAGATTTCTCTTGAAAAGAGCCAGTGAGGTGCTCTGCTTGACATGTATGGGAAGTCTATTCCAGAGCATGGGGAGTCTCTGGGTTATGAACCTGTCCCTCCAGCATGTTCTGTTGACTGTGGTAATGAGGTTGAGGTCCCTGGAGTAAGTGGTGTGGAGGAATTGGTATTTCTTTAGGTGTAACATTTCTAACAGGGCTGGGTCAGACATGGCTTTGCAAGTCAAGCAGAGATCACCTCTTAGTAGATGATATGAGACAGAGAAAAGCTGGAGTTTTTTGAGTCTGTCCATGTAGGGCATGTGCTTAAGACCTAGGATCCTCTTTGTGAGGTACTTTTGTGGCCTTTCCAGCTGTTGCAGGTGTTTAGTAAGGTACATGCCAAATGGGGCATTATACTTAATGAGGGAAGAGTAGAGTGAGACAATGACCTCTTTCTTCCTGGATGCAAAACCCTTGGTAATGAGATGTGCCACATAGAAGGACTTTCTGACCACAGTGGCAATGTGGTGGTCGAAGGAGAGGTTGCTGTCAATCTGTGTCCCCTGATCTATTATAATGCCTTCAGTGTTCAGTGGGCTCCCATCAATGTGGTAATTAGTGGGAATTGAGTTTTTCCCAAAGGAAATGACGACACATTTTTTGGCATTAAGCTTAAGGCCATGGTTTCAACAGCAGTCGTTGGTCTCAGTGAGGCCTTTCTGTAGGATGTCTACATCATTTGGGGAGTTAATAATGGCTCCCAACTTGCAGTTGTCAGTGAACTTGGTCAGCCAGAATCCCTCCATGTTGGTCTGAACTTCTGAGAAGTAGATGTAGAAGTAGATGCCAAACAGGAGAGGACCCAGGACTTCAGGGCAGTATGCTACAGGGTAGAACTCCTGCACGGTTCTGGCTCTGCCCTCAGATGTACAGAAACAATATATGTACTCACTGGCATGTTGCAGTACAGCATTCAGGAATTAATGGAGGATTCTGGATGCTGATGCATGTGACACCCCCATTGTGTTCCCTGTTGGTCTCTGGAAGGTTCCTGTAGCTAGAATTCTAACTGCTACACATACCTTAGTCTCCACTGGTATTTGGCTCCCCTTGGTTTGCCCTTGCTCTCAGTTGAGGAAGACAGAGGTTGAGTTCCTGTAGTATGTCTCTATGCACCCTGTAGTGCTCTATAATTTTCACTTCATGCAGATTGTGAAAAGTTAAATGGGGTCAAAAACCTTTCTCCTTCTTGGCCATTGTCTATTAGCAGTATCAACAGCATAGCCATGGGCCTGCTGCACATCCACATGAATGAGAGCAACAGCAGCAGCATGAACATGGGCCTGCTGCACATACACATGACTTAGAGCAACAGCAGCAGCATGAACATGGGCCTCCTGCACATACACATGACTGAGAGCAACAGCAGCAGCATGAACATGGGCCGGCTGTACATACACATGACTGAGAGCAACAGCAGCAGCATGAACATGGGCCTGCTGCACATACACATGACTGAGAGCAACAGCAGCAGCATGAACATGGGCCTGCTGCACATACACATGACTGAGAGCAACAGCAGCAGCATGAACATGGGCCTGCTGCACAGACACATGACTGAGAGCAACAGCAGTAGCATGAAGAAGGGCCTGCTGCACATACACATGACTGAGAGCAACAGCAGCAGCATGAACATGGGCCTGCTGCACATACACATGACTGAGAGCAACAGCAGTAGCATGAAGAAGGGCCTGCTGCACATACACATGGCTGAGAGCAACAGCAGCAGAATGAACATAGGCCTGCTGCACATCCACATGAATGAGAGCAACAGCAGCCCCTAACAATCTTTCCATGTAACCTAGTATCTATGCCTGTATTCCAATAAGTTTTGAAATTCACAGGGAAAACCAGCACAAAGTCTACATGGTTGCTTTATAACGTGTTGAATAGCTCCTCCATCTTGGATTGGTTGATTAGCATACAATTCAGCTGCTAGTGGTGTAATTACCCTGCCACAATGTTTGCCGTATTTGTGGGGTTCTACATGATGTGTAGTGCCATTTACTGAATACAAAACTGAGTGCTATCATGTGAGTGTCGCACTGCTTTGTGCACATGGTTTTAGCAGACCAGGCACCATAATTTAAGTCATTATCCTCTACCCTTTTTCCACAACTAAATTCTTATGCTTCCCAAAATGTCTGCAACAATCCATCCTTTATTAAACAAAACTTCTCTTAATTTTTCATTCCAGATTTCCCGTATCACCCCAAACATTATTTTCTTTCCCTCATACCGTCACATTCTTCCCCATAATATCCAAACATAATCATCTTCATGTTTATGTTCCTGTCCTTTGCTTTTTATGCTAATAACAATATTTTCCCAGATTTTCTTTGTTGTTTCACATCCTAAAAAAGCATATTCTGCTGTTTATATGCACAGCTTATCCCACAGTGTATTACATAACATACTCCCTTTTGTAGATAATTTGTAAATTAATGGTATCCATAAAAAATTCTGGTGCATCTTAACACACCAAAATCTCGACCGTCTTTTCCTTATAGCCTCAACTACCACATTTCCCGATCCTTACCAAGCACTACTATAATTAAACTTGACAGAAATCCAAAAAAAAAAAAAACGCTGACAGTTCTGTACTTAAAAACTTTTATTCGGGAAACCACAACAGTTAAGTGCTTTCGTCAGCAACCACAGGCTGACTTCATCAGAACTGTGTGTATCACAACTCACACACCCAGCTATCCTTCTTCTGTCACCAGAAATGCAGTCCCAGTCTTCTTAATGGAAAACTCACTTTAGTTAGCTGCAAGTATTGTTGTTGTGTCTTTCGACTTTTCCCGGTTAGGGGTCACCACAGCGGAACTCCGGTCCGCTAATGATTGGTAGTTGATTTTTACGTGCCGAGTTACCAGCCCTGATGCACAACCTTCAACAAAGGTACGCCCATTCATGCATGTTAGCTGCAAGTATAAAAGTACTAAAACAAATTTAACTAGCTACAAGTCATTTCAAAGGCAGACAAGCCAGGAAAGTTTTTGAGTACAGGACTGTCAGCGTTTTTTTGGATTTCTGTCAAGTTTTCTGTTGGTTCTTGGTTTCATTTTTGTTTACTAATATAATAAAAGTTATCCATCACCTTATAATACAATTCTTTACAGATTTTTTTTCTAATTTTTTGGTATTTCTTTTCCATAATATTTTTTTGTATTCTTTAACTTCTTCATTCATAAACTTTTTTTTACTCTTGGAGTGCCTTCTGTGTGGAGTCTGCATGTCCTCCCCGCGGTTGAGTGGGCATTCGAAAGAAATGTGTTGAATGGGCATGCCTTCATTGAAGGTTGGGCATCGGGCTGGTAACTTGACACCATAAAAAACAACTGCCAATCATTAGCGGACCAGAGGTCAGCTGTGGCGACCCCTAACCGGGAAAAGCCGAAAGACAAACAACAACCTGCTTTCACTTTATCCCAAAATACCCCATACTTAACTTCAATTTTTTTTTTTGCAATCAAGCTATATTTTCCTATCTTTTTACATCTCAACATCCAAAGTGCAAATTTGTGATATGCATTAATAGGATGTATTAATCCTAACCTTCATTTTTCTTCTTCCAGGTACAGAATTCCCCTTTTTACTGGGTTCAGTGTTGATCCCCATGAGAGTAAACACTAACTGCATTATTGTTTCTTTTTCACTTGGACACACACACACACACACATATATATATATATATATATATATATATATATATATATATATATATATATATACATATATATATATATATATATATATATATATATATATATATATATATATATGGGTTCACTACATATGACCGAAAGTTCATTTGACCGAAGCCCATATGACCGAAAACTCATTTGACCAAAAAACAGCACTGAGAGGTATATGCCCATTTCCCCACTGTAGCACGACCCTGGAGTGAGAATATTAAGTTGGGGGGGCACAGCCCCCCACATAGGGGGGTGTGGGGGGCATATCCCCCCACATTTTGCAACAACTTTGTACTGATGTTATATGTTTTAATGTATTTTTAATGTATACACATGTATATAATAGTGCATAAACTGCAATTATGTGGGGGGGGGGGCTTTGCCCCCTACACCCCCTGATAATTTTATTTTTTAAATTATTTTTGCTCAAGTCTTGACTATAAAAGTCTATTAAAAATAGAAATACCTTACTAAAAGAATCACAGGCCTAAAGCAGATGCCCCACGCTCACTGCCTTAAAAAACTCCAGCTATACTCTGTCGCATATTGTCTACTCAGAGGCGATCTCTGCTTAACATACAAGGCCATGTCAAACCCAGAGCTGTTGGACATGCTACACTTAAAGAAATTCCAATCCCTCAGAGCCACAAGCTCCAGGGATCTAAACCTTGTCATCACAATAAACCAAACATGCTGGAGGGATAGGTTCCTGACCCAGAGACTCCCCAGACTCTGGAATAGATTGCCCATACATGTCAAGCAGAGTGCCTCTTTGGACCTCTTCAAAAGGAACCTTGACGATTGGATGGGAGAAAGGAAATTCACCCCGGGGATCATGTCAGTCGCCCTGCTAGACAGGGGTCCAGGGAAGTAAATAGTGTTGGAAGAAATAGCCAGGAAATTGTTATGGCTAGGCTTGTATAGGCCCTAGGGCTGATAGCCTAGTACCAACCTATGAACCTATGAACCTATAAATACATAAAATATGACAATGCATCTTGCATTTGCTGTTGGGTTCTGCCAGCTTCTGTGACAGCATAAACGGGGAGTCAGGACACAAACCATATGTTATTTTAATTAAAATGAACATTTGGCTGGATCCACACTTGTACTCCCAAAACTTGTCAGAAATTGATTTTCCTACTAACATTATAATTTAATGGAGCTAGCCAACTGAGAAACATTTAAACATTAGTAATAATAATAATAATAACAATAATAATAAATAATAATGTAGAAAACAAAAACTGATAATCACTTGACAGCAAACTTTGTCACTTTCATAGAGATTTTGGTCCAAGAACCCTTTACTTAACAGGCTTCTCTTTGTTTTCAGAAATAATGTGTGTTGTGAGATAACATTCTGAGAGAGCTTGAACAGAAAGAAAATTCCAGCCTGTTCATGTGTTCTCAGTGCTTATAGCACTGTGGCAAGCTAGAAGTTTGTTTGGGGTTCTGTCCAGTATAGCACAGTTTTGGACCATGACCATTTCTACTTCATTGTACTTTCTGTTCATGTATCTCAAAGTACTTAATAAGTTGCATGAAATACTGCTCCAGTTAGAAATATTGTTCTTACTTATCGCAGTGTATATATGACTTGAAATAGTTAACATTGCAATAGAAAAGGGAATTGGGTCAAATAAGCAGTTTCTTTGAATAAGCAACTGCTTTTTACATGTATATGTACTCTCACTGAGTTGTTTAATACAAGATTGCATCATTATTTTCAGCTGCCCTTTCTTTGCAATTCCTTTTTATGCTATTACTTGACTTACAGCTAATTATATTACATGCTTTGAACTCTGCTATTTATTTTCTGATGTCATTGTCTGCTGACCTACATTTTCTTGCTTTATATGTTTCTGGGTATGGATGAGAAATGTTTCACACAGTATATTTACACATCACCAACTAGGAGCGGCCCCGGTGGTGCAGAGGTTAGCGTTGCTGCCTCACAGCAAGAGGTTCTCTGGTTTGATCCTCAGTTGGGGTGCCTTCTGTGTGGAGTTTGCATGTCCTCCCTGTGGTCGCGTGGGTTTCCTCCGTGTGCTCTGGTTTCCTTCCACATCTCAAAGACATGCTGTAGGTGGATTGGACACTCTAAATTGGCCCTAGGCTTGTGTGGGCTGGCAACTCAAGACCATAAAACTCCACTTCCAATCATGAGTGGACAGATGATCCGCTGTGGCAACCCTCTAACCAGGAAAAGCTGAAAGAAGAAGATTTGCACATCGCCAACTATAAACAAATGCATACATGCATGGCTGTGTTAATTATTAACAGTATCCTGTCATGTAGGCAGCTCTAAACCTCAGATAAATCTGTATGCCCTATGCATATGTACCCTGCATGAATGTAGCACTACTCCAGCTGTCACTGTTACAGTGCTTTATCTTATGTAACTGCTTCTGTAATTTTTTTTACTGTCATCCTATATCTTATTGCAGATGTAACTTTGCAGCAACACCAGCATGTCTATTTAGTTGTGTTGCTATGTTGTGTTATATCATCTTTCTTCCTGGGATTCCACTGAGAATTGTCTTTGCTCAGTTGGATGCTGTTATATAACAAAGCAAATCTAATAAATAAAACTGACACATATATTTACTTTCTAAATTAGTGTTACTGAGCTCTCTGCCTTTTTTTAAAAGAATCAGAGAGACTGCTATCTACAGTAAAATATGTAATGTAGGTTCATTTCAGTGTAGCTGCCAAATTTCTGTAGACTAAATGTACCAATGACCAGATATATAACAGAGAAGATTATGAGCATACTAACCATAAATTTCTGTAGCATGGCAAGTATATTACAGCTTTGAAAACTGTAACACACTTACCACTGCCACACAGAAAGATGACACTATTACAACTTTCAAAACTGTAACACACTTACCACTAACACACAGAAAGATGACACTATTACAGCTTTGAAAGCTGTAAAACACTTACCACTGCCACACAATAAGATGACATTATTACAGCTTTGAAAGCTGTAACACACTTACCACTACCACACAGAAAGATGACACTATTACAGTTTTGAAAGCTGTAACACACTTACCACTGCCACATAGAAATATGTCACTATAGAAGACTGATGTTAAGCACAGAGCTTTAAAATCTGTTAAAACACTTCATTCAGCCCACAACAAATGCTGAACCAAGTGTTTAACAGGTTTTTCTGTCACTCTAGTGCCGACTGGCCATTGTTAATATTGTAGCTTGAGGCAAGAGAGCTTAACAGTGGTAAGATATGCTTAACAAAAACAATCATCAAAAAGACACACTATTGGGTCAGATACAATAATGCCTACACTAAGTGTACATGATATGCATTCAACAACATTCTTATCACATTTGTTGTGCTTTTTAGTCACTCAGAAAGATTACACTAAGTTCCCATGTAGTCTACACTGTGTGGTAACCTTTATGAATCCCTGTCAGTATTTAAAGCTGCAAGAAAATCAGTAGGAAAACTAAAATTAGGAGGAAGAAGCTGTAAGTTCTGTATTTGTTTTCTGTTCACTCAGAACAGTGTAAGGATTGTTGAATCCTAGGGCTTGTCTTTTCCCTGATTTTAGACTACAATTGCAAACCTCTGCACATTACATGAGCTTTGCAGTTACGCTCAGGTTACATATTTAACATCTCTTCATACATAACTTCCTTAGTTTCCTTTCAGTATTATTTTCTCAACAAACACTCTAATCCTTTACTTTGCCCTTCTTATCACATAATTATGTACTTTGCAATTGTATCCGTTATACAGTTGTATTTAGATCTGTGTGTGTATATAGGGCCATACATAAGTACTAGACAGTCAGGCTATACAGACCAATATATACCTAGCCAATATGTGTGTGTATATAGGGTCATACATAAGTAATAGACAGTCAAGCTATAAAGGCCAATATATACCTAGCCAATATGTGTGTGTATATAGGGTCATACATAAGTAATAGACAGTCAAGCTATACAGGCCAATATATACCTAGCCAATATGTGTGTGTATATAGGTTCATACATAAGTAATAGACAGTCAGGCTATACAGACCAATACATACCTAGCCAATATGTGTGTATATAGGGTCATACATAAGTACTAGACAGTCAGGCTGTACAGACCAATAAATACCTAGCCAATATATGTGTGTATATAGGGTCATACATAAGTACTAGACAGTCAGGCTATACAGACTAATATATACCTAGCCAGTATGTGTGTGTATATAGGGTCATACATAAGTACTAGACAGTCAATCTATACAGACCAATATATACCTAGCCAATATGTGTGTGTATATAGGGTCATCCATAAGTACTAGACAGTCAGGCTATGCATACCAATATATACCTAGCCAATATGTGTGTGTATATAGGGTCATACATAAGTAATAGACAATCTGGCTATACAGACCAATATACACCTAGCCAATATGTGTGTGTATAAAGGGTGATACATAAGTACTAGACAGTCAAGCTATACAGACCAATATATACCTAGCAAATACATGTGTGTATATAGGATCATATATAAGTAACAGACAGCCAAGCTATACAGGCCAATATATACCTAGCCAATATGTGTGTATATGGTCATACATAAGTATTAGATAGTCAGGCTATACAGACCAATACATACCTAGCCAATATATGTGTGTATATAGGGTCATACATAAGTACTAGACAGTCAGGCTATACAGACCAATATATACCTAGCCAATATGTGTGTGTGTATAGGGTCATACATAAGTACTAGACAGTCAGGCTATACAGACCAATACATACCTAGCCAATATGTGTGTGTATATAGGGTCATACATAAGTACTAGACAGTCAGGCTATACAGACCAATATATACCTAGCCAATATGTGTGTGTATATAGGGTCATATGTAAGAACTAGACAGTCAAGCTATACAGACCAATATATACCTAGCCAATATGTGTGTGTATATAGGGTCATACATAAGTACTAGACAGTCAGGATATACAGACCAATACATACCGAGCCAATATGTGTGTGTATATAGGGTCATACATAAGTACTAGATAGTCAGGCTATACAGACCAATATATACCTAGCCAATATGTGTGTATATAGGGTCATACATAAGTACTAGACAGTCAAGCTATACAGACCAATATATACCTAGCCAATATGTGTGTGTATATAGGGTCATACATAAGTACTAGACAGTCAGGCTATACAGACCAATACATACCTAGCCAATATGTGTGTATATATAGGATGATACATAAGTACTAGACAGTCAGGCTATACAGACCAATACATACCTAGCCAATTAACTATAAACCACGCTCAACATTCTCTTCATCCTCAAGGTGGGCAGCGGAAGACAGAGTAGGAGAATTTGAGGCTACCCATTCAATTTTCTAGGTTTACTTTGAAGGTGACAAGAATGCAAGTCTGTCCAACTTGAAGTTGAAGTGTGTTCCAGAAGTGGGGTATATGTTGGGATATAAGTCTGTTATGTCAACATTTCTTTTTAATCTTTTGATGAAGGTTTAGGGCCTTTAACCAACATTTTTTGTAAATTACCTTTACTGAATTATCACTTGTGATGTAGGCAGGCTTACATTTATATAAAAGCAATCAAACCATATTAAGAAGTTCACATTTACAAACATTGTATTGTTCTATACCATGTAATCAAAGCAACATTGCATATATTGTTCAATTCCTGCCTTCTCTTCCCCTTTGGGAAAAAACATGTATCCGTGAATTACCATATAGGTGGCAGTACACTAAACACCGAAAGTTTGATAAGAGACTTAGGGACACAGGTGGACAGTGGTCTCACCTTCGATAACCACATTGCCACAACAGTCAGGAAATCCTTCTATGTGGCACACCTCATCACTAAGGGCTTTTCATCCAGAAAAAAGAGGTTATTGTCCCACTGCACTCATCCCTCATTAGACCTATTATAGAATACAATGCCCCATTTGGTATGTACCTCTCAAGACATCTGCAACAACTGGAAAGGCCACAGAAATACCTCACTAAAAGAATCACAGGCCTAAAGCAGATGCCCTACCCTGACCATCTTAAAAAACTCTAGCTATACTCTGTCGCATATCGCCTACTCAGAGGCGATCTTTGCTTAACATACAAGGCCATGTCAAACTCAAAGCTGTTGAACATGTTACAATTAAAGAAATCCCAATCCCTCAGAGCCACACGCTCCAGGGATCTAAACCTTGTCATCACAGTAAACAAAACATGCTGGAGGGATAGGTTCCTGACCCAGAGACTCCCCAGACTCTGGAATAGATTGCCCATACATGTCAAGCAGAGTGCCTCTTTGGTCCTCTTCAAAAGGAACCTTGACGATTGGATGGGAGAAAGGAAATTCACCCCGGGGATCACGTCAGTCACCCTGCTAGACAGGGGTCCAGGGAAGTAAATAGTGTGGGAAGAAATAGCCAGAGAATTGTTATGGCTAGGCTTGTATAGGCCCTAGGGCTGATAGCCTAGTACCAACCTATGAACCTATGAACCTATAAACCTCATTCCTCCTACAAAACATTATTCTTCATGTATTGTTCCCATAATTCCCATTTTCTTTTCTCTGTAATTTTCTAAAGATCCCACTTCTTGTTCTTCTATCCCTGTTACACTATTCACTGCAAGTATAGTTGGTTTAGACTTTGATTTCCATTTGAAGGCCATTCTAAAGACATGCTTCTGGAGCATTTCTCCCCGGGCCTCCATTGAAAACAGGATCTGTGGAACCTAGTCGGACATTCCCGGTCAACAAATGTTAAATAAATAAATAAAATAAAATTTCCATTTTCTACTAATTTCTTTTTTGGCAGCTACTAGAATTGAACTTAACAAGTCCTTACTATGTCTAGGCATGTCAGATCCTGTGTCCCAGATCAACAATTATTTCCTTAGTTACACTCATTTGCTTGACCTTGACAGAGTACTCTGTACAGAATTTGTAAAGTTTGCCAACTTATTACACTCTGAGTATGTGTCCCATGTACCTCTTCCTTCTGCATCACACCTCCATCATTTTTCACCTACCTGAGCAAAAATTATTTTGAGTCTGCTTAGGGTTTACAAATGTCTAGGCAAAAACTTATGGGCAAAAATCCTAAATCTTCTAGTCTTCTGGTCTGTATAGCTTGACTCATTTAAAAGCCCACCTTTGCTCTTTTTTCCCACTTTTCCTGTAACTAGTCTAGTCCAGATACAGACTTGCTATATCCAGGACTGTTTGTAAGCTTCTGAGCCCCCCAAGCCTTTCTGTGTTGGAGGGAAGACTTCTAGCTTATCAGTGGGAGTGGTAAGCACTATCTGCCACAAGAGGAGTGGTTTATGGCCCAGAAATTGTAGTTTATTGGCCGTTTGGGCAGATTTTTCCATCTCTTTCAACTTTCTAGTTTAAAAGCCCGAGTTTGCGCTTGTTTCCTGCCTTTCTGAGCAGTGCCAAAGTCTGATCTTCAATTTTTCCCTTAGAGCTGCTAGTTCTCTCCTCTCCTGCACTTTACTACCTTGTTAGTCTACCACTTTACCAGACTTTTTGTAGAAATTATTGTAGCACACAAAAGTGCTACCAGCACTAAACGTTCTACAAGGAAACAGCTCCAGTACTTATTATTAATGGCCACACGTCCAGGCATGTTTAAAGGTCAGTTCCCTGCCTCATGTACACAGACAACCCTCTCCTCTTACCTCCCACCACTCACACTTGTGAGAGATGCACTTATATATCCAAACTGGAAGCCATGCAGTCTCCAGCCAAGACTGGAATAGCTGGTTAAGAGGAGAAGGTTAACACTTGCACCACACCACGTGGAACACATAGCCCTCCGGAACACACACTAGCACTGCCTTCAAATAAAAACACAAAATACACACCCACCTTCATGGAGGCTCTCAATAAAAATCTGCTCAAACAGCAGAGACCTCCAAGGCAGACATGCACTCGACCAGCACAACACAGCACTAATCATGAGACACATAACTCTCGTAAACATTGTGCCACTCATCCAAAGCCACTAAGGCAAAACAGCCCAATACACTAGTCAGAGGTGACTCGATAGTGAGGCGCACTGATGTCCCACTCACTAGGGTGAATAAGAAGAAAGTAACAGTCACTTGCCTGTCAGGTGCCAGGATCCGCCACATAACGCACGCACTCCGGTCCCTCAACAACAGGTACAAATATGACTCTGTCATTGTACATGCGGGTGTGAATGACCTGAGACACATCTCCCTGGACTACATGAAAAGAGACATGGAGGAGCTCTTGGATTATGTAGACCAGGCGGGTATGACCCTAGCCTTGAGCAGCATCCTACCATCACCCCGAATGACACCACAGTACAAGTAGAAAATTATTGATGTCAACAATTGGCTAAGTTTCTGGTGTCATTCTAAGGGGATCCAGTATCTGTCTGCCTGGGATGACAAGTCTGACAGACCTCGATGCTTTGCCAGAGATGGCCTGCATCTGTCACCCCTGGGCTTCCAGATACTGGCCAAGCCTCTTGCCACCCCTATAGTGCTTTTTTTAGGTGGTGTTCCAAAGACCAAATTACCACCATAACAGCTACAAACAAATGCAATCTGAGGGTCATGCTGCTCAATGCTAGAAGTCTAAATCTCAAAATGCACTCGCTCAAAGTATTCCTTAAATGGAGAACATCAACATTTGTTCTGTAACAGATACCTGGTTCAAGGTAGCAGATAGCACCCCTGCACTACCAGACTATAACTCATTCCACACTTTTCAACTCCAGAACTTGGACCAAAGCTCCAAAGGTGGTGGTCTTTCCATATTCAAAAGGGATGTGCACACTTCCAGACTGGTAGCGCAACATAATGCATCAGAGATACTTGAGGTGCAGCTAGCATTGGGTAAGACAGCAATTCAGGCCGTAGCCTGCTGTAGGTCCCCAACCATGTCCCAAGACTCACATTCCATGTTCCTAAGCACCCTGAAAAATATTAGGCTCCAACCAAACACTCTCATACTGGGCAACTTCAACTATCCCTCCATTAACTGGGAAAACTACTAATGTACCAATACACTTGCCCAATGTTTCCTGGAATTCATTAATTCCAATGCCCTGGACCATCTCATTTTTACCCCCAATAGAAGTAGCAACATCCTTGACCTGGTCATTACTAACATGGGCGACCATTGCTCTACACCAGTAGTCAACTCCGCCATGACAGCACCCATGCAAATGGAGAATAGTTGCATGACCGCCGAATCATACACCAATGCATTGTATGAACATGTACACAAATGCATGGATCTCGCCATATCCAATAGAACCAAGATGCTCTCCTCCATGAAAAGGAAGCCAATCTGGTGGTCCCCCGCCATAAACAAACAATTGCTAAGTTTCTTGTGTCATTTTAAGGGGATCCAGTATCTGTCTGCCTGGGATGACATGATTGACAGACCTCAATAGGCTGATAAGGAGGAAACTGATGCAGAATAAGGTGAAGTCCCAAGAGTGGAAAAACTCCCTTATCAACCTCAACAAAAAGTCGAGATCCCTCATCAAATCGTCTAAAGCTAGCTATGAAAACAGAATTGCAGCAGATATTAAAGACAACCACAAGGCCTTCTATAGTTATGTAAAGAATTTCCACGGCAATACCCAGATTTTCTCTGAGCTACTGTACAATGGTGCCTCCTATACCGTGCCAACAGATAGTGCCAATATACTGGCCGACAGATTCAATGCCAACTTTACCCCTCCCCCCTTCCCAAAGGACCAATCGCAATACCAGTAGATTGCCAGGCACCCAGTATTACTACTGCACAGGTGAAAACAGCACTATCCAAGGCCAAGAATACAGCTTCTATGGGACTTGACAATATCCCTGGCTGTGTTCTACATTAACTACAGAGTGAACTGGCACCTCACCTGTGTGCCCTGTTCAATCACAGCCTCACCTCAGGCTTTGTCCTACCAAATGGCACACTGCTATAGTCATCCCTCTCCACAAAGGAGGAGCGACTACAGACCCTGGGAACTATCGCTCCATTAGCCTGATGAGTCTGATATGCAAAGCTATGGAACGCATCATCATGGACTTAATAAACAAGGATATAGGGAATCTCTAAACTCTGGCTCCCACACAGTTTGGTTTTGTGAAGGGTAGATTATGCCTGCTCAACCTGGTCGACTTCTCTGAGTCAGTCACCAGAGCTGTGGATGAAGGCAAGATGGTTCATACAGTCCACCTTGATCTGGCCAAGGCCTTTGATACCATTCCCCACTCAGGAATCATAGAAAAACTCACTAAGCTAGGCATCAACCCCTATATCACTAGATGGGTTGCAAACTGGCTCACAGACAAAACCCACAGTGTGAAAGTAGCTGACTCCAAGTCAGACTGCCAACCAGTCATGAGTGGAGTCCCACAGGGTTCAGTCCCGGTCCTCTCCTGTTTGGTATCTACTTCTCTGAAGTCCAGGCCAACATGAAGGGACTCTGGCTGGCAAAGTTCACAGACGATTGCAAGTTGGAGCTATTATTAACTCCCCGAGTGATGTTGACATCCTACAGAAAGGCCTCACTGAGACCAACATCTGGTGTCAGAACCATGGCCTTAAGCTCAATACCAAAAAATGTGTCATCATCCCCTTTGGGAAAAACCCAGTTCCCATGACTTACCACATTGATGGTAGTCCACTGAAGATAGAAGGCATTATAAGAGATCTGGGAACACAGGTTGACAGCAACCTCTCTTTTGACCACCACATTTCCACTGTGGTCTGAAAGTCCTTCTATGTGGCACATCTCATTACTAAGGGCTTTGCATCCAGGAAGGAAGAGGTCATTGTCTCCCTCTACTCTTCCCTCATTAGGCCAATCATCGAGTACAATGCCCCATTTGGCATGTATCCCACTAGACACCTGCAACAATTGGAGCAGCCACAAAAGTACCTCACAAAGAGGATCCTAGGCCTTGAACACTTGTCCTATATGTACAGACTCAAAAAACTCCAACTATTCTCTGTCTCATATCGCCTACTTAGAGACGATCTCTGCTTGACTTACAAAGCCATGTCTGACCCAGCTCTGTTAGAAATCCCACATTTAAAGAAATCCCAATCCCTGCACACCACACACACTCCAGAGACCTCAACCTCATTACCACAATCAACAGAATGTGCTAGAGGGATGGGTTCATAAGCCAGAGACTGCCCATGCTATGGAATAGACTTCCCGTACATGTTAAACAGAGCACCTCACTGGCCCTCTTCAAGAGAAATCTTGATGAGTGAATGAGAAACAGAAAATTCACTCTGTGGATCACTCCAGTGGCTCTAATCGACAGAGGCACTGGGAACTAAGGTCGGGGTGTCACAATGCCAGGGTAATCCTATGGGCTAGGCTTGTAAAGGCTCCAGGGCCATTAGCCTACACACCTATGAACCTATGAACCTATATTTGGGAAGCATACATATGTCCTTCCATTGTTTCTCAGGGAGTTGCTTATATCTCTTTTCCCAATCTTTCATGACCTCCTCTGACCGAGTCCTATAGTTATGATGCCCTGTTTTTCCCTACTAATTATCCCTTTTTTTAACAGCAGCTTCTGTTTTAGATTCAATTGAAAATTCAGCTAGTGCAGGCCTTTCATTTAGAATTCCCCTATCCCTATCTGTTTGTCTATACTCTGATATTAATCCCTGATAAAGAAGGCAGTCTCTAGCCTGAAGTCCAAATGTCTTCTTGGCCACCCCCATTCTATTACCTTTCCCTCTTTAATTATTTGCTCCCAATACCTTGGTTCTTTAGCCAGTTTTCTCCAATAAATTCCGGCCCCCTCTTGCCTATTCTCTGTACCCCTAATTGCATCATCCTTATTGGTGGAATCTCCTTTCTCCATCCTCATGTTGGCTTAGTTATTAGCATACTTTCTGTTAATTTATGAATATGATATTCTGTATGACTGTTGTTATTCTCCTTAAGGATCCATGCCCAAAATCCCACTTTTTCCTTATTTCTTCATTTAACCCTCTGCTTCATCATCATTCATTTCCGATTTGAATTGTAGCTTTCTGCTTGTGTTTTGTTTAAGAGCCTTAACCGTGTAGCTCTAAAATATCCCTTCAAATCAAGTAATCCCAAATCACCTTGTTCTTCTGGGACAATTGATCACCTTTATCCTTGCCCTCTTCCCCTCCCAGATAAAATCCTTCAGCTCTTTATTAATTACTGTCATGCCTTCTTCTCTGGTTGATAATAATCTGCCTGATCCGTGTATAAAACTAAAGGGACTAAAACATTTTCACTGCTTGTATCCTGCTATCCATATCCATAGGCAAGAGCTTTCAGTTTTTATATTATTTTTTGTTTAGTGTCTTCCAATATATCCTTAGCTGTCATAACAGAATCTTTTTTAATCCACACTCCTAAATACTTCATTTATCATGTCCTGATAAATATCATTATAGCTGAACCAATTCATGTGTGAGCCAGTTTACTCTGTTAAATGCTTTCTCTACATCAAGACCCAACAACAACAACAGTGGTATTTTCTAATATTCCGCTTCCCTCTGGATGAAATGGTTGCCTCCCGTACACAAAACCACATTGATCGATATCTATCAATTGTGGTAAGACCTTTGCCATTCTTTTAGCCAATATAGGCAAAAATATACTTCTCTATATCCTCACTAATCTCTCCTTTTCCCACTCTGCCACCAACTGGTTCTACAGCTATCTCTCTGGCCGACAGCAATCTGTCATTTGGCAAGAACAACTATCCTCTCATCTCCCAGTTTCTTTTGGGGTCCCCCAAGGTTCCATCCTTGGCCCCCTCCAATTCTCTCTTTTCATCAACAACCTTCATGCCTCCACCAGACATGCCACACTCATGCAATATGCAGATGACTCCACCCTCATCTGCTCTGCCCCCACTCTATCAAAAGAAATCACCCAGAAGTCATTCACATCTGTAGAAAGCTGGCTTTCCAATGCTCAACTTCTGCTCAATCCCAACAAAACCAAATTTCTTATCTTTCAACCCTCTAAATCTAACTAGTCTACCACCCTCTTCAACATTCATGGCAAGGACAACACCGTCATCTACCCATCAGATCACACCAAATTTCTAGGTGTGGAGTTTGGCAACAATCTCATATTTGACCTCCACATATCTCTTACCATAAAAAAAGTTCATAAAAAACTCTGGGCACTATATAGAAACACACAATACCTAACCAAGACAGCCAGGACTGCTACTGCAACTCCCAGCTAATCTGCACCCTACTCTATGCTTCTCCCATACTCACCAACCCTAGACAGACTGACCTAAAAAGACTAGAAGCCTGTTACAATAGAATTGCTAAATTTGCAACAGGCGCATCCTGCCGCAGCCACCACTGTAACTCACTTAGGGAACTTGATTGGATGAACTCCCGCAGCTTCTTCACCTGAATCAACTCTCACCTGCATACAAACTAATAAACTATCCCCATAAGATCCCATCACTCCTAAACCTTCTCCAACCATACTCCTCTTCCAGACCCCTAAGATCCAACAGCAAAAATCTACTTCTCACCACCAAACCTAAAAACTTAGCAGGAAAAGCCTTATTCTCTTGTGTCACTTCTAAACTATGGAACAACTTCCCTACCTCAATAACCAAGTTACCATCCTGCAGTCTATTCAAAACCACTCTCAAATCCCACCTAAAAATGCACTGGCTCTGCCTTTGCTCCAACCCTGAGTAACAAAAACTCCCAGCCTCTTAGTACAGTGTTAGGTATCATCATTTTATCAACTCAAATTAATATCAGCCTAATATTCATTACCCACTGTATGTTCTGTATCCTACTATTGTTTTGGTACTCTGCATGTCAAGGTCTTTACTGTAACTCAACTACTATTGTAACATTCTGCATTATACGATTTTATTTACTTGTGAAGCTTTTCTAACCAGGCCTCCACTGAAAAAGGACCTGTGTCCAGTTGGAATTTCCCGATAAATAAATAAACAAATAATCATGGTTTAAAATTGAAATAGGCCTGTATGAAGCTGGATCTGATGGATCTTTACCTACTTTAAGTATTACAGCCACCACAGCTTTTTTCCATGATGTTGGTGCCTCCCCTGCTTTCAAAATACTGTCAAACAAAACCTTCCTGATGTTTATCACTTTCTTCCCTCCTAGCTTCCAAACATCCATCCGAATACCATCCATGCCTGTAGACTTTCCTGCTGATTAGTTACACATCACCATATTTATTTTATCTCCTCCTATCTTAATTTTTAATTCAAATGCTAATACAAATATTAAAGTTTTTTAAATATCATAGGAATTAATTAATTGTTGTTAAATTATTTTAATATTTATATTATTTTATTGCTGAATATTTGGAATGTTCACTTTACATGAGATTGACTGAGAGAGGTTATTTAAAGTGATGATCATTTTCCGAAGGTCAGGAATACAAAGATACTTTTATTAAAAAAACAAAAAAGATTTCAAAAATTCTCTAGCTTATCGACTTCAACAGCCTATACACAGTATAAAATTCTCTCAAAAAAGCATTCCTTATATACAAATAATAATTATACAATAATCAATTAAGTAAACAATCAAATCAACCACTTGCAATTGCATTCCATATTTAACCTATTAGGGGACAACATATCAAACTTTAAAATGAAGATAGATTCATTTATTATTTATACTAATTTCATCAAAAGGCTCAATATGTCTTTGTTCTAAAATTGAAGTCCTTCAGCATCACTATTGTGTTGGACTTTGAAGTGCATAGCAACTTAACTTTCTATCTTACATTTTTTATGTAATTATTATTTGCATATAAGGAATGCTTTTTTGAGAGAATTTTATATTCTGTAAAAGCTGAAGCCAGTTGAAGCCAAGGCACTGGAGAACTTTTGAAATCTTTTATTGTTTTTTAATAAAACTATTTTTGCATTCCTGACTGTCAGATTTATGGTTTGCTGCTATATTTTTTTGTTTTATTGTGGTTGATGTGGTATACATTTACTGTTTGTATTCTGGTGAAGTTTGCAAAGTCTTACAGATGAAAGCACTCTAAACCTATAGCTCAGTTTCCTGAAGACTAAAAGAGTTTAATTGGGATTAACTGTTAATTGGTGAAGTTCATTTGCCTCTAACCTTGGCATTTTTAAGTCTTCTTTAAATATTTCCATTTGTGCCTTTTATTGATTTCCCTACCTCTCTGCTTTATACAAATGTTCATAACATTTCCTAAATATCTGTAATACCTCTACAGGATCTCTGGTTATTTTTCTTGTTATAGACTCCCTACGTTTGGCAACAATCCTTTCTACTTTCCATTGCCTAAGTCATTGTGCCAAATGTTTTTGTACTCTGGAGTTATTATCAAAAAACAGTTGCGTATTAGCAATCTTTCTAAACCTATGAATATTATCCAGGTACTGCCTTATTTTCTCCTTAGCACTCTGCAGTTGTGTCTCTTCTAGTTCTGTGAGATTTCCCTTATTCTGATATTCTAACCTTTGTCAGACCCTCTGAATGAGTCTTGTTATGTCATACCTAGATCTGTTTCCACTTACATTGTATGCCACTCATTACCTGTAACTCACAGGTAGGTGGGGAAGTGACTGTGTCTCATCTTTAGTTTATTACCCTGCATTTTATTTTAGTTATTAGTGGTGCATGATCTAAAATAGTTATTAGATGTGTGTCAAAAAGTTCTCAATTAAATGCACATGTTCCTATGAAATATAATTTCTGTCTAGCGCAGCTCAGTTATTTTACCTTGGGGAATAATTTGTAAATTCTCTTCAAGCTCCTACTACTGAATTCACATCTTTTATAGCAAATATTTTCATAGATTTCACCAGAAATCTACACTCTTTTGTTATATTTTCCCTTCTAGCCCCCCCTGCTACATCCTCATTCTTGCAGATGAAATTCCATTCCTCACCTATAAATAATATACCCACCTGAAAGCTGATTATTTCTCCCAGAATTTTTTTAAGCTCCATCATAGCAGTTTTAGGGGGGATATAAATGCATGCCAGCATAACCTCCCCCCCTGCCAGTAGTGTTTTAGGGGGGATATAAATGCATGCCAGTGTAAGCTTCTTCCCTGCCAGTAGTATTTTGGGGGGGATATAAATGCATGCCAGTGTAAGCGCCTCCCCTGCCAGTAGTGTTTTAGGGGGGATATAAATGCATGCCAGTGTAAGCTCCTCCCCTGCCAGTAGTGTTTTAGGGGGGATATAAATGCATGCTAGTGTAAGCTCCTCCCCTGCCAGTAGTGTTTTAGGGGGGATATAAATGCATGCCAGTGTAAGCTCCTCCCCTGCCAGTAGTGTTTTAGGGGGGATACAAATGCATGCCAGTGTAAGCTCCTCCCCTGCCAGTAGTGTTTTAGGGGGGATATAAATGCATGCCAGTGTAAGCTCCTCCCCTTCCAGTAGTGTTTTAGGGGGGATATAAATGCATGCCAGTGTAAGCTCCTCCCCTGCCAGTAGTGTTTTAGGGGGGGATATAAATGCATGCCAGTGTAAGCACCTCCCCTGCCAGTAGTGTTTTAGGGGGGATATAAATGCATGCCAGTGTAAGCTCCTCCCCTGCCAGTAGTGTTTTAGGGGGGATATAAATGCATGCCAGTGTAAACTCCTCCCCTGCCAGTAGTGTTTTAGGGGGGATATAAATGCATGCCAGTGTAAGCTCCTCCCCTGCCAGTAGTGTTTTAGGGGGGATATAAATGCATGCCAGTGTAAGCTCCTCCCCTGCCAGCAGTGTTTTAGGGGGGATATAAATGCATGCCAGTGTAAGCTCCTCCCCTGCCAGTAGTGTTTTAGGGGGGATATAAATGCATGCCAGTGTAAGCTCCTCCCCTGCTAGTAGTGTTTTAGGGGGGGTATAAATGCATGCCAGTGTAAGCTACTCCCCTGCCAGTAGTGTTTTAGGGGGGATATAAATGCATGCCAGTGTAAGCTCCTCCCCTGCCAGTAGTGTTTTAGGGGGGATATAAACGCATGCCAGTGTGAGCTCCTCCCCTGCCAGTAGTGTTTTAGGGGGGATATAAATGCATGCCAGTGTAAGCTCCTCCCCTGCCAGTAGTGTTTTAGGGGGATATAAATGCATGCCAGTGTAAGCTCCTCCCCTGCCAGTAGTGTTTTAGGGGGGATATAAATGCATGCCAGTGTAAGCTCCTCCCCTGCCAGTAGTGTTTTAGGGGGGATATAAATGCATGCCAGTGTAAGCTCCTCCCCTGGCAGTAGCCCCTTTACTACCACAAATCTACCATTATTATCTTTTTTCTTCTTCTATCACTATTGGAGCTCGTCTAGCAATTAATATAAGTATGTCTTTCCTTTGCCCTGATATTCTGCTGAAAAGGTTATAGGTTCATAGGTTCATACTAGGCTATCTGCCCTAGGGCATTTATAAGCCTAGCCAGAATGTGTTTGGCTTTCGCCACCCATTTTAAATGAATTTTGCTATGCCCTTTTTCGATGTTCGTATACTGTGCCTCTGTCTAACAGTGATACAGAAGTGATACCCGGGGTAAACCTACGATCTCCCATCCACTCATCAAGATTCCTCTTGAAGAGAGTCAATGAGGGACTCTGCCTAACCTGGACTGGGATTTTATTCCAGAGTGAAGGGAGCCTCTGGGTTATGAATCTGTCCCTCCAGCATGTCCTATTTATTTCAGTGCTGAGGTTCAAGTCTCGGCGTGTAGCTCGATGGGATTTGGATTTTCTGAGGTGCAGCATGTCCATTAATTCTGGGTTGGACATGGCTTTATACGTCAGGCACGTTAGCTGCTGATACACTTGCCTTTCCTGTATCTATCCTGATTAACTGCTCTATGACTGAGTCTAAAGTTCCATCTATCCTCCTTAACACATAAAAATATGATTGTAAATAACTCCATGTTATGGTTACTAAAGGAATTTTGTACTTCACCTATTACACCTAAACATATTGTTTGTTACCCATTAAACATTATTATTAGCTATCGTAACTTTATATTCATGCACCCTAAGTATAGGGAATGGAATTTTATTATATTCCCTATAATGTATACTCAGGGTATGCTTTTGTCATTTACTTCTGAAGGAACTCATTTAGCTATAGATAATGATCTAAAGTACTGGTATCAGTTGATATCTGATAATAAAGTTAAAAATCTAGATTTCTTAAAACAAGAATTTGATCTAAGAGAAACTTGCTGGTTAGAGGTTCAGACCTTTAGACAACATCTCATTAATAAAATAGATCTAATGTCTATAACAGTTAAAGAATCTATTCCAACACTGATTGATTACTTGATATTAAATTTACAACATAAAGTTTCTGATAAAGGTAAACTTTCATACATACATAAAATTATCAGACAAGAAACTTTTTACAGTGTAGATTCATACTGGAATTATTTCACTTCTATTAATGGGGACCCACCAAATCAACAAGATAAACAATATATATTGGAATCTGCTTATAGAACTACGTCTTCCTTTGTCTGGAGACTTTATACATGGAAATTTTTACATAGATCTTTTTATACACCTTTGATGATGAATAAAATAAATAATAAAGATAATTTATGTAAGAGATGTAATGTAGAAATTAATGCTGACTGGGCTCATATGTTTTATGACTGTATAAAATTGAAAGAATACTGGAAGTCAATTAATGAATTTTTGCAGGCTCTTTTTACAGATAATTTCATTATTTCTAAATCTCTTATATTATTCAACACACCTGTACCTCAAAGTGTTAAAAAGGTTAAGCTTCCCTTGTTATGGTCTATTCTAGCAGTGGCTAGGAAAATAATAACCAGAAATTGGATTTCAGATACACCTCCTTCGTTCAATGAATTTAAAAATGTTATGAATATAGTGTGCCATATGGAAATAAACACAATTAGGACAAGAACAAATTGAAAAACATCTTATTATATTGTATGGGATAATTTACAAAATTTGTTAAAAAAATTCTAATTTCAATAGCACGGTATTTTAGTTTAATTAATTGATCTGATTGTAGTGGATGTCTTTGTAAATACTTTAGTTGTTTTGTTGAATATTATAATAATACCTATTTTTAATTACTTGTATAAAATTGTTATGATATTTCTCTTATATGTTAAAACAATAAACCTGTTTTGAAAAAAAATAAAGTTCCATCTATCTGGAAAGAATTCTACTCACTACCCATCCACAAAGGAGGAAATTCCCATGAAATCTCTAACTTTAGACCTATAGCCATCTTGTTTCCCCCCTTGAAAATACTTGAAAAATGCATACACAAGCAAACACTTCAATATTTACTACAAGAAAACCTAATTACTCCCACTCAGCATGGAGTTCGGCCAAAGCACAGTACAACCACTGCCCTGATCTCCTTTACTAACACTATATCCCTGGCTCGTGATAGCAACAAACTTCTCTCCTGCCTAGTCTTAGACCTTTCTAAAGCCTTTGATACTGTTTCACACTCTGTATTTCTGACCAAACTAGCTAATCTTAATTTCTCCTCTGATAGTGTCACCTGGTTTCCAGTTATCTCACTGACCAATCACAATCAGTGAAGTGGCTCTCAGCACTCTCCCCTTCTCTCCCTATATTAATGGGTGTATCCCAAGGCTCCATCCTTGGTCCACTGCTATTTAATATTTTTAAAATCTACTCTATACTTCTTGCTCTCAGTCATCTCTTGTACAATATGCAGATGACTCTACAGTAATTTTTATCTCTGACTCTCCCTCTGATCTCATCTCTCAGACTCAAGCTGCTTTTACATCAGTCAAATCCTGGCTTACCACCAACCAATTTATACTAACCCCCTCCCCAAAAAAAAAACAAACTCATTCTCTTACCCATCTCAAATCTACTTTTACTATAATGTCTCTCAATAAAACTCCAATAGTAGCTGAAACCAGTACCACACTCGTAGGTGTCACTATAGATGATCAGTTTAAATGTGACTTGCACATTAATAACTACATCAGGAAGACCCATCAAAAATTAGTCCTCTTTTACAGAAATAGAAAGTTTCTCACCAACAAAGCTAAAGTAACCCTATCTCATACCTATCTACTACCCAGTCTTCTATATGATTCTCATATATTCACAAACCTTACCACCACACTCCTAGCAAAACTGAACGCAACCTATAACAAGATAGCTAGATTCTCTGCCCAAGATACTTATAAAACTCATCACTGTGTCTCACTTAAACATTTAAACTGGCTGGAACTACCCAATCTGCTTCTTTTCTCTCAGTTCCAGATTATACATTCTATATTATATCAACCTTTCTACTGCCCTAACCTATCCTCCTGTAAATCTCACTATTCCCCCACTTGATCACTTCCCAGCTCTGACCAAGACTTACTATTTATCCACAAACCTAGGACTAAAATGGGTAGTAACCTTTATAGCTATCATCCTACCATTGCCTGGAACAAGCTTCCACTCCAAATCAGACAAATAACGCAACCTAAACAATTGAAATTAGCTTCAAAGGAATACTTAAAAACACTCTGGTCCTGCCACTGCATATATCCCCCATAAACTGACCCCCCCATATAATCTGCACATTATTTTACCACTGACCCTAACTCTGGCTTTCACTGTGCTCAGCATTAATCACTTATTTCCTTACCTTACCTTGCCTATCACTTTCTGTCTAACTTACTTTTTCTTGTTCCTTAGCTTAACTCCTACAAACCTCTCCTCAATCAACTCTAGTAAGTAACTGATGCTTTTATTGAACTAACACTCTATTACTGTAAGAATATAATTATATCTCAAATTACCTGCATTATGAATGATTATTTTTAAATATTTGTAATTTGTACAATGTTGTTAATGTTGTTTGTCTTTCGGCTTTTCCCGGTTAGGGGTCGCTACAGCGGAACTCTGGACCACTAATGATTGGCAGTAGATTTTCACAAATGCCGAGGTGCCAGCTCGACGTCCAACCTTCAACGAAGGCACGCCCATTTACGCATGTCTTTCAAATGCCACCCAACTGTGGGGAGGACATGCAGACTCCACACAGAAGGCACTCCCCGCACTCCAGCCAAGAATTGAATGGGAGAACCTCTTGCTGTAAGGCAACAATGTTACCGCTGCACCACCGCGGCATATACCAGCAAATATTGTAATTATCTCTGTAATTGTTTTGTGTGTGTGTGTGTGTGTGTGTGTGTGTGTGTGTGTGTGTGTGTGTGCGTGTGTGTTGTATCATGTAGTGGAGGTTTTCTCCCTGGGCCTCTGCTGAAAAGGGCTACTGGAAGCTCAGTCAGACTACTCCCGGTCAAGAAATGAAAAATAAATAAATAACCATTCTGAAATCCTTTTCTATCAAATTCACATGCTCAGTTCTTTCCAATGTGTCTCCTGTAGCATTGCTATTTGCACTCTGCATTTCTTAATATAATTAAGTATTCCTTCCTGTTTCTCTATACCATTGAAACCATTCACATTCCAAGATAATATGGAAAGTGTCACCATTAGGTTAAGAAGTCATTATTCCCACCTATTATATATGGCAGCCTTTTTAAATGTTTATTTCCTGCTTTTTTGATACATGTACCCACTAATGTTTGGCAGGTTAATCCTTTATACATTTTTTTCTTGTCATCAACATTGGAACCTATGTCACATTTTACAAGATTTTTTGTTTTAATAAAAACTCTCAAACTTATATATGAACTATATTGTGATATGTTTTTTACACACAAACCTGATTAAGTATTTATTTGGTACAAAAGCAATCTTTGTTAAAAGTGTTTCAGTTTATAAGTTACTAGTATTTATTCTAAAGGATGTCTAGTGGTAGATTGTTTTGTAGTTAATTAGTTAGTCATTTTGTTAGAGAATTAGTTTCTTAATTGATAAAGTTTGGGTTAGTAGGTTAGCCTTATTAAGCTGTTCTTATATTATATATTTTAACTTGTCTCTAGCTGTTTAGTTTCAGTTCTAAGGTAGCACAGTCTCAGTTTACACTATGATGTTAAGGGAAAAGGGGACTGAGTTAAAGGAATGAGTTTGATGCTTTTATTGCTTTTATTGCTCTTAACAGAATGACCCTCTGTAACTACTCCCTTGCTCCAAATAACCTGATTATATATAAATAATGAATGTTTTTAATGCTTTTCATTATACTCATCTAGGATCCCTTATTTGTGTGTTTCAATAAAGAATATTGGGTCTATGTCAGAACAATGAAAAATCAAAATATCAAATGCTCACATGAGCGAATAATCAGGAACTCAAAATAGCTATTGTGGGGGGGGCTGCACTCCCCCCCCCGCTAAATTTATATTCCTACTCTGAAATCGCACTACAGTGAGGAAAGGGCAAATATAACGATCTTCACTGTACTGCGATCCCAGAAAACCAACATCGACTTCCTGATTATTCGCTCATGTGAATGATCGACATTTTGAGTTATCGGCGTTCTAAAGTAGACCCAGAATATTCCATGTTTAATTGAACTGTGGACTACCTACTATTTTATTATTTTGTAGTACGTATTTTACAGTTTGAATTTTATTAGTGAACCAGGTACATAACATAATTCAAGGAGTGAATTCCACACCCTCCATACAGCAAAGTTTCTTCTTGGTTTCTTTAATCACAATAGCATACACAGGATGACATGGGCATCACAGAACAGAACTGTCTAAAATGCAGTGGACTACAAATGTACATGTGAGAGATAATGATTATCAGTACAAGATGTGTGTGCATATAGATGTGCAGATTGTGAATTAGACTGTATTTGGTAAAATACATATATAACAGCAGAAAACAACAAAAAAGGTCTAATTCACAGCCAGAGTCATTTGTTACTGACAAAAATAAGAAAGATAAACTACCATACCATTGAGCAAATACATAGTAAGTAACTGCTATAACACTGGGCAAATAAATAATAAATTCTTATAAAATTGGGAAAAATACATAGCAACTAATTAATTACTATAGCAGTGGGAAAATATATTGTAACTAAGTAACTACTATAACACTGGACAAATGCACAGTCCCTGGGATTCAGTAACACATACACTAAGTGTACAGCATTATGAGTAAACAGACATCACAAACATAACTCACGCCTTCTTCCTTCTAATTTTAGTTTTCCTACTGATTTTTTTGTAACCTTTAATACTGAGGGGGATTCATAAAGTTTACCACAAAGTGTAGACTACATATACACTTAGTGTATACTTTCCGAGTGACTGGAAAGCACAAAACACGTGGTAGGGATGTTCTTGAATACAGATCCTAGTGATTAAAATCAGATTTAAGTGGTTTCTGTATTTTTTTTCTTTTTTACTGGTTTTCCTTTGAATCTGAAGTTATAACTTTTAACTGAACTGGGTTTACTGTTTGCATTGCTTTTTAAGTGGATTATGTACTGTGCCTAGATATTTAAGTACTTGTCGTGTAGATTATGTCAGTTTTCTGTATTTTACTGTGTTTTCTCTGAATCTGAAGTTACAGATATTAACTGATGTGGTTTTACAGTTTGCACTGCTTTTGAAGTTGTTTCTTTGCTGCTAACTGGATTAATCAGTGTTGCTACATTTATTTGCTGTGTTTTAGTCACTTTTCAAAATTACAACAGACATCCAGTTTTGTCCAGATGTGTGAGTTATTCCTGGTGGCAAGAGGGTAATTGCTGCAGTTCTGAGGAAGATAAACACTATTGGTTAGAATTTTATCTGTTTTTCATTAGCTTTTTCATTTTCCCTTTTTATTTTATATTGCGTGGAGTTGCCGCCCCCTGGAATCTATACACAAAGCACAATGCAGTAGCATGCAGGTGGTGGCCAAAGTATCATACAAAGCAAGTAATACTTACAGTGAATATGAAATGGAATAAAAAACTAGAGAATCAGAAATATTCTCCAAAAGAGCAGCTGTTATAATAGTAATTACCAGTCCTTACGAAAAAATGCGGTTCCAAACGAGAAATACACATCAAGCTCCAAATTTTAAAAACACACAGCACTGCTTTATTCGAGAGACACAAGCGCTTTCACTACAGCTTCGTCAGGTGTACTAAACTCATAGAAAAAACACACACACCTGTTTAAATACTCAAAAATGAATCACATGCCATTTGGACTTAAAGTCATATCCACTTTAAAAAACATATATATATATATATATATATATATGTTAAATTAAAAAACAATAAATCTATTCATAGAATTCCTGACGTAGGTAATGAGATAATTTAGTATATTTATTTGTGCATATTTTATATACGTTTTTTATGTATTTATTGTATTATAAGTGTTTGTGGTCAGGAATTCTATGAATAGATTTATTGTTTTTTAATTTAACATATATATATATGTTTTTTAAAGTGGATATGACTTTAAGTCCAAATGACATGTGATTCATTTTTGAGTATTTAAACAGGTGTGTTTTTTCTATGAGTTTAGTACACCTGACGAAGCTGTAGTGAAAGCGCTTGTGTCTCTCGAATAAAGCAGTGCTGTGTGTTTTTAAAATTTGGAGATTGATGTGTATTTCTCATTTGGAACCGCATTTTTTCGTAAGGACTGGTAATTACTATTATAACAGCTGCTCTTTTGGAGAATATTTCTGATTCTCTAGTTGCCTTTGTTATATTATCTCCTGGAGCTGACAGGCTCAAGTGGGTATTGTTATGGAATAAAAAACTAACATATGCATAATGAAGTGCATCCTCTCCTCCACGACCATGTGTTGCTACTTGTCGCCTTAAATAGATAAAGATCACTGCATCGGCAAGTTAGTTCCTTACTTTTCAACAACTTCTGTCTGTATATATTTCACAATCAGTAACTCACAAACAGTAGTAAAATGTAATAACTTTCTAAGTTTATAAGAGCATTCTTTAAAACCTGTCCCTATTTTTTGCAGCTCTGTCCAGATTTATTGTACCAGAGGTTCACAAGTATGGGCAAAAGGTATGCAAACCCCTTGCTACTACCAGGGATCCCACTCGCTCTTTTCTCTCTCACATGCACACACCCACACTCTCTCTTTCATACATGCATTCACTCACACATCGCTCACTCTCTTCCAATCTCTCTCTCTCTCTCTGTCACGCACCCACTTTCTCATTCATGCACACATTCACTCACGCATCACTGTCTGTCTGTCTTGCTCTGTCCCTCTGTGTGTGAGAGGCACAAAGAGTCTCTCTCTGTCTCTCAAAACTGTGCCAGAAATGCTGCTCTTAAGTATCAGAGTTTAAACTGATTCCTTTTGTAATGGCAGAAAGCTGTGGTGACTGATAAGTTTAAATGTCTTGGTATGCCATAATCATTTAGATAATTATGTCTAGTAAATAGTAATTACAGGTTACAGCAGTCTTGGCAGGAAGAATGGCATAAAATGTAACCATGCTTGTAAATGGCGTTGTATACATTTAGTAGTCTTTATTTTACCAATTGTAACTTGCTGTATATATGTAAATGTTCACTTTTTGTTACTCTTATTTTATTTCATCATTTCGAGCTTTTTCCAAGCTGTGGTGGTGCAGTGGTAGCGTTGTTGCCTCACAGCAAGAGGTCCTTCAGTTCAGTTCTCGGCTGGAGTGCCTTCTGTGTGGAGTCTGCATGTCCTCCCCGTGGTCGAGTAGCATTCGAAAGACATGCGTGAATAGGCGTGCCTTTGTTGAAGGTTGGGCATTGGGCTGGCACCTCGGCACTGTAAAAACCTACTGCCAATCATTAGCAGACCAGAGTTCTGCTGTGACGACCCCTAACCGGGAAAAGCCAAAAGAAGAACATTGCGTGGAGTAGCACTTAGCTCAGTTGGTCTGCAAAGTTCACTCTACAGATGCAGGCACTTTCAGTTGAAAGTTTGCCTAATATAACCTAACTCTTGTTACATATATTTTGTGTTATTTTGATAATTCTGTAACTTAGTTTTAAAACAACTCTCATAGGTGAATACTAGGTTAACATCCCTGAAGGACTATTTTAAACTTAGCCAATATCTAGAGGTCACAGTCAAATGCTGTACCTTGTATTTGTGAGGTGAAGACCTTAACTATTATGTCAAACCCACCCCATAACAAAATCTTCATACATAACATTTTTTGCATACATGGTACACACTATTATTATTATGTTCCATTATAAAATCCTCTCACTATAACAATTTGTTGTAAAGTTAAGCTTTAAAACACTGGAACGTCTCATCTACAGGTAGTTAGATATGTACTTTATTATGCTTTAACGGTGATTACTTGCTAGCCTACAATGTTCCTTGGGTCTTTCAAACATTTATTTCATACTACAATAAAATCTAGGCTAATGGAGAACTTAGCAGACAATATTCTATTCATTTTTTATTACTCTCCTTAGGTGACTTTAAGTACTGTAGAATAAATGTACTTTTCTGTTTACTGGACACAAAATGGAGTCAAAATACCACTTTTTTTCTTTTCTTTTTTCTTTTTTTTCTTTTTTTTTGCTTGGGCATGGAAAGTACAGTTGTATAAGTTGAACTTTACATAACAGTAGATGCTCAAATGATCACCGCTGTAGTAGCCTTAGCCATATGGGATATATCCTGCCAAGGACATAACAGCCAGCCAGCTTCCAAAGCTTCAGGGTACCATCCAAGTGCCCAAACTGTCAAGCAGCTTGAGCTGAGCTGACTAAAAGACAAGTTTGGATGTGAAGCCCTTTGGAGCTTTACTGTCAGTAGAGAGAGAGGCTGATCAGGACAAGGCTAGGAATAACAAAAATAAATGTCCATACCCTGGTATAAAAAAACAAACTGAAAAACAAAGGGGGTGGAAGAGGCGGGTACTGTGGCAGTGATCATTCGAACATCTATTGTTATGGTAAGTTTGCTTACACAACTTACTATGTTCATCATATTGATCACTGCTGCAGTAGATTTAGCTATATGGGTAGATAACCTTAACTGAAGGTGAAGGGTCCAGAAATTCCTGCAGAATAGTCCTAGTAAAGTTTGATGTAGACCTAGAGAAGGAATCCAGCTCATAGTGCTCCAGAAAAGTTTGTACAGAGGACCAAATAGCAGCTTTGAGAATACTTCTGGAATATACACTTTCCAAAACTCCGTAGAAAAAGCCAATATCCTTGTAGAGTTGTCCCTTCTTACTTTCACAGAAATGAACAATCGATCCAATGATCTGAAAGATTTAGTTCTGTTGAGACAGTATTTGAGTTGTCTGTGGACATCCAAGGCATGGAGTATCCTTCCTCCCTCATTTTTTGGTTCAGGAAAGAAAATGGGGTGATGGATAGTTTGGCTTAAAGTAAACCCAACTACCAGTTCAGGCATAAAATAATGACTAGTTCTTAAAGAAACCCTGTCTTTGTGGAAAATGAGGTAGGGTTGACTCACCATAAAAGCTTGCAACTCAGATACCCATCTTGCAGAGGTCAGTGCAATCAGTAAAACACTCGTCCATGTTAAGATTAAGAACCTAGAGGCAGCCAGGCTAGCCAGTTCAAATGGAGCAAATGTTAGCTTCACCAACACAAAATTAAGATCTTAAAGAGTGGTCACAGGTTTACTTGGAGGCCTCTTATGCAAAACCCCTTTCAAGAACATTTTTGATATGTGACTGCCTTGAAAGAGGTGGATTCATGGGCAGAGATGCTGAAATGGATTATAAATTAACTTAGAAAAAGGAATACGAAATGCCATAGGATAGTAATACACAAATATTGTAATACCAAAGAACAACTAGCTCTGAATGGGTGCTGGTTATACTGTCGGTATCAACTAGAAAACCTTTTCCATGATTTTCTAGCAGTAGGCTTTCTAGAAAACCTTTTCCATGATTTTCTAGCAGTAGGCTTTCTAGAAAACCTTTTCCATGATTTTCTAGCAGTAGGCTTTCTAGAAAACCTTTTCCATGATTTTCTAGCAGTAGGCTTTCTAGAAAACCTTTTCCATGATTTTGTAGCAGTAGGCTTTCTAGAAAACCTTTTCCATGATTTTCTAGCAGTAGGCTTTCTAGAAAACCTTTTCCATGATTTTCTAGCAGTAGGCTTTCTAGAAAACCTTTTCCATGATTTTCTAGCAGTAGGCTTTCTAGAAAACCTTTTCCATGATTTTCTAGCAGTAGGCTTTCTAGAAAACATTTTCCATGATTTTCTAGCAGTAGGCTTTCTTGCCTCCATTATTTCCTGCTGCATGTCCACAGAAAACAGGTGCCTAAACCCTATTATCTAGGCAGTCTGTAGAAGATGAACGATGTCAGAGTGTATTAAACCCTCTTGTTCTTGTGTGAGCAGATCCATTCTTTGAGGAAGCTTGTGGCAAATGCCCCAGGCCATTTACAAAAGAAGGGAAAACCATGGTTGCCTGGGCTAGATGGGAGTCACTAAAATTATCTTGGGGATTCTTTCTCAGTTTTCAGAAGTACACTGGATATTAGTGGAAAGGGTGAAAAGACATACAGGAATATTCCTGTTGAAAGAAAAAAAAAGGCATCTGTCTTCCAGGTATTCTTGTTTGGAGTCCTGGAACAGAATTTTGCCAGCTGATTGTTCAAACACGATCAAACCTTGGAAGACCCCTGGATCCAGTTTCTATTCATGAGGGTCTGCCCTGGTCCTGCTCAGTTTGTCTGCCACACAGTTTTGCTCTGACAGACTGTAGAATGCCAGTAGAGTGAGATTATGCTGTGAAGCAATATCCCAAGCTAACATGACTGGTCTGCATAGGGGGTACAACCTGCTTCCCCTCGCATATTATCTGTAACCACTTGAAGAGGTCTCAGGGACCAGAGATGGTTCAGAGAATTGAGTCTCTTCATCAGGGCAAACATCTCCTTGATATTTATGTACTTAAATCTGTCTTTGGTGTCACACACCCGCTGCACTTTTATTTTTCCTGAAACTGCTCCCCAAACAAAGTCTGAAGCATCTGTGTTGACTGACTGCTTTGGAGCAGCAAGGGAGAAGGGGAGACCTGGATTTGATGATATCTGTTGTCTCCACAAAGTGATTTCTGTTCTGAACAACTCCAGTACTGGGATATGAAAAGATAAAAGGTGTTGATGCTGGGACCAAAGAGATTTCAGATACCATTGTATCCTTCTCATGTGGAGTCTTGCAGGAGTATCACTAGAATCATAGAAGCCATGAGACCCAAAATCCTGAGGTATTCCCTCACAGTGACTAAAGTCTTAGTGGAAAACTTTAAAAATAAATCTAAATAAAGATTTTTTTTTCCCTGTGGAAGAAAAGCTCTTTGAACTGAAGTGTCTCTATAACATCCAAGGAACACAATCCTGTGTGAGGGAGTCAAAAAAGACTTTTAAATGTTCTTTTGGAATCCCAGCTTGTGCAAGACAACTCTCACCCAAGAGAGAAAGATTTCTGACATTTTCAAAAAGATAGGCAAGTCATGTAAATACGGAATAAGGTGGATACCCTGTAGCCTGCAATGAACTATAACTGGAGCTAGACACTTTGTGAACACTCTGTGTTTCACACTGTTATCACACAGTGTCAGTGTCATCACATTGTGCAGTGGATAGTCCAAATGGTCAGGCAGAGAACTGATAATGTGACCAAGACACACAAAACCTTAAGAAATACCTGAAGTCTGGATAAATAGGAATGTGATAACAAGCATCTTTTAAGTCTAGTGTTACCTGGAAACTTGAAAGAGGAAGAAGTAACAGGTTGTAAAGTGACATCATTTTAAATTTGTATTTATTATTTCCTTACTGGGAAAGTCCTACTTGGAACAAAGCCAATTTTCAGTGGAGGCATGGGGAGAAATGCTCACGACATATATCTTTGACATGTGGGAGGAAACTGGACCACCTAGAGGAAACAAACACAGGGCAGACATGTAGACTCCACACAGAAGGCACCCCAGCTGAGAATTGAACCAGAGAACCTCTTGCTGTGTGGCAACAATGCAACCGCTGCACCACTGTGCCATCCAAATATACATGGGCAGAATTACAAACAGGTTTAGGATAGAAATATTCAGACCTGATCTTTACGCATTTTCTTTCTTTTTGACAAGGAAAATTCTTGAATACAACCCCTTCACAACATGGGAATGAGGAACTGGTTCTAGCATTCCTTGGGGAAGCATATGATGAAGAACAGGTAGAAACAAAATAGTCTGATCTGCAGGATGAGGAATGAACTCTTGGAAAGGAGGAATTTCTTTCCACTTCCACTCTGAAGAATGATTTTCAGAAACAATTTGTCTGAAACAATCTTTTGGCCAAAGAGAAAAATGGAGATTCAGACTTTCTGGAAGAGAAAGAATGCCGGGGTGGGAGGGGGTAACGAGGTTTCTTCAACATTCATGGGTTCATAGATTCATAAGTGTTTACTAGGCTAATGACCACAAGGGCCTTGGTAAACCTAGCCATGCATCCCAAATCTCTGACAACTTCTCATACCTTTGATAATTGTACACAAGGACTTGGGAGATGAAACATTTACAAACACGGCCCTGGGAGATGAACCATTTACAGGCTGCCTGTGTCCATTAGAGACACGGGTGCCAAACCAGGGGTGAATTTACTGTTCCCCATCCAATTGTCTAAATTACACTTGAATTGGGTTAGGGAGGAACTCTGCTTCACATGGATGGAGAGTCTGTTCCACAGACGACGTAGTCTCTGGGATACATACCTGTCTCTCCAGCAGGTCCTATTTATATCACAGGCAAGGTTTAAGCCTTTAGAATGGATAATTCTGATGCTGTTTATTTGCGAATATGCAGGAGGTTCATCAGGGCAGAGTCTGACAATGCCTTGTGTGCCAGGCATAGATGTCCCCTCAATAGCCTGTAGGAGACAGAATACAGGAATAGGCCTTGAGGTGGTCTGCACAGGACATGTAACTTACACCCTGTATTCTTTTAGTGAGGAACCTCTGTGGGCATTGCAATTGTTTGATGTGCCTGGTTAGGTATGTACCAAAGGGGGCATTGTACTCGATGATAGGTCTGATGAATGCCAAATACAGTGGAACAGTAACTTCCTTGGGCCTAGATGTGATACCTTTATTTATAATTTGCACAACATAGAATGATTTTCTCACTACTGTAACATGTGATGGTCAAAAGCTAGATTACTGTCCATGTGTGTCCCCAAGTCCCTGACTACTAGGTCAACTCTTAGAGGTGTGCTGTTAATATGATAGTTATCAGGGGTGGATGACTTCCCAAAGGATAGTATTATGCAGTTATTGGCATTTAGTTTTAGTCCATGACTCTGACACCAGTTATCTGTCTGTGTTAGCCCTTCCTGGAGAACATTTGTGTCAGTGGGGCATTCTATGACTGCTCCTAATTTGAAATTATCTGCAAATGTAATCTGCCAGAGGCCTTTGATGTTGACCTTGATTTCACAGAAGTAAATGCCAAAAAGGACCAGTCCTAGGACCAATCTCTGAGGGATTCTGCTTGTGACTGGCCTCTTTGTAGAAGTGGATTCCCCAGTTATAGCTTCCTGCATCCTGTCAGTGAGCCAGCTGGCCATCCACTGGGTGACATAAGGGTTTGTACCTAACCTCTTGAGTTTGTCAATAATGCCTGAGTGGGCTATTATGTCAAATGCCTTGGCCAGGTCAAGGTTGGCAGTGTGAACCATTTTGTCCTCATCCGTTGCTTTGGTGACCTTCTCAAAGAAGTCCACCAGATTGAGTAGATATGACCTGCCCTTGATGAAGTCAAATTGGGTTGGGTCCAGTGTCTGAAGGTTTCCTATGTCATTAATGATCATTTCCATGATAATTATTTCCATGGCTTTGCATATCAGACTAGTGAGACTTATGGGTCTGTAGTTTCCAGGGTCTGTATATGGCCCACCTTTGTGCAGAGGGATGACTGTTGCCTTTCTCCATTCATGAGGCACAAAGCCTGTTTGGCGGCTACAGTTAAATAGTAATTCCAGAGGACCTGATAATTCATGTTTCATGCTATTTAGAAGGCATCCTGGGATATTGTCAGGGCCCACTGATACGGTGTTCTTGGCCTTAGACAGAGCATTAAGGACCTGTTCCCTAGTGATAGTAGGGGAGTTATATTTGATGGTATTTACTGAGGGAAGGTTGAGGGGGAGAGAGAGGTAAAATTGGTGCTGAATTTGTCTGCCAGTAGGTTTGCTATATCTTCTGGCTCAGTATAGGTGGCTCCATTAACAATGAGCTCTACACACAACTGTGTATTGCCTTTGAGGTTGCAGACATAGCTAAAGAATGCCTTGTGGTTGTCCTTGGCCTGGGAGATCAAATAACATCAAACTTGGGTTTGGTAGACTTTATTTGTTCTCTGGGTTGTGTGTTTAGTTTGATGAGAGTGTGTTTATCCTGCTGGGTGCTACAGCTCCTAAATTTTGCCATGATTTTCTTCCTCCTGTTATACAGGCCATTGATTTTGTGATTCCACCAGGTGGCTTGTTTTTTGAGTTATTTCTGTACTTCTTCCTGGTGGGTATAACTGTCTATGCGGCTATTAACATGCTTGTATAGGGTTTCTTTGAACAGGTGGGAGATTGGCATAATGGTTAAGGTGTTTACCTTACAGACCCAAGGTCCAGGGTTTGATTCTTACATGGGGTAATTGGCTAGGTTTAAAATAGTCCATAAGGACAGTTAGCCTAGTAATAATCTATGCACCTAAGTTCCATGTAGGCAGCAGTGTTCTCAGGGTTTATGGGAACTTGAAATTTTGCCTGGTTATCACTAAAAAAGTAGAAAGTCAGCCTTTAATTAGTTCCTGAATATTCCAGGGTTAGCTGGGTTCCAGGTTTTATTTTTACTTCAAAGGTAACCATTTAGTGGTCTGACTTTATCAGAAAAGGTGTCACACTAAGGGGCTGTGCAGCCCTCTCCCATATTAGAGAGGACCAGATACAATATGTTTACACTCCTAGTTGATGTATTGACAATCTGGTCCAGGGAGTTTATGTTTACAAAATCCAGGAATCTCTGACCCTGTACATTTGGTGTTGTATAGGATTCCCAGTTAATAGTGGTGTAATTAAAGTCACCCATGAATATGGTATATGGTGTTGAGTTGGACGGTGAGTGTTTCTAATAAGTTTAAATACACGGTATGGGTTTCCTGGGTCATAGACGGTGACCTATAGCTTGCAAGGAAGTGGTATTGGATTTTACCTATGGTAATTTGAACATGGAGTAGCTCAGATACATTCTCCTGTTTGACAAGCCTTAAGGTATATTTACTTTTGATATAAATTGAGACACCTTCACCTTTAGTCCCTGTTTGTGTAGTAGATGGTCTAAATACTGACGGTGTGCTTTTCACAGCTTTAAACCATGTCTCAGTAACCGCAAAGATGTCAGCATTCTCTAGGGTGAGGAGAGCTTCTAGGGAGTGAAGTTCTTTTTGTTTAGACTCCTAGCATTGAGCAGTAACACCTTTAGATTTTCTTGGGTTTGATTTGCTATGTCGGAAGTACTTTCAGTCTGGCATTGCTTTACAGTGGGAAAGTTCATATCCATGGTAACAGCCCCTTTTTTATTGACTAGATGGCTGGCGTGAGAATATCAAAGTCTGTTTCAAAGACATGCATCTGGAATTTCTCCTCGGGCCTCAGCCGAAAACTTGCTTCTTTCCAAGTCGGACTTTCCTGGTAAACAAATGTCAAAATAAAATAAATAAATAAATATAAAGTAATGTCAGGAGTATCTGGTTTGCAACTATGGGGGCAGTGCTTTTCAAAGTAAACTAGTTGCCTTGTGTACAACTAGGTATTGGTGAAATTTTAAGGGTGTTTTTACAGGAAAAATGCCAACTCAATGTGTCTGTGTCTATACAGGGCACTGCCAACCACTTGAGAAGAAACTAATAAGTAGAACCTGATGATTTATGGATGAAATATTTAAGAAGATTAGACACCAGGAAATCAAACAGTATATACTGAAGAGAAAGAATTAGCTTTGTCAAGAATGATGAAAAGAAGGGGTCACCTGACTGGCTACTGCCTGACTATTACTAGTGTAGGTCTCACCACAGTTTCATGCTGCTGGGACACAATGCTCCTTTGTTTCTTCTCTCACAAGAAGAAAATAGTAGCACCAAAATCCTAGGATGTGAAGGAGTGAGCAGCCTGTTTGGTGATCCGTGTTCTTGTCCCGGATGATGCAGGGATCTGCAGACTTATTGTAGCCTTTTCCTAATAGATGCCTTGAATAGCAACCAGACCAATCAGGAAGGTCCAGCACAGACACTCACTGCCCAATCAGAAACAGTCAAAAATCAATTCCCTCTGCTCATTCTCTCACCAAGAGCAAATACCAATTCCAAACTGGCACCTGTGAAACCATTATTGGGCTTTCCAGTGATCAGGCAGTCTCCAGAAAATGATGTCCCTGTGCTCTTTCTCTCACCAGGAGCAAAACAGAAGCACTAATCCCAAGATGACTACTGAGAGGCAGAATGTGGGCTCTCCAGTAATTGGTGGTCTTGAACTAGATGTTGCAGATTTTAAATGTAAGATGGAAAAAATGAATATCCTAAGAGCTGTAGTGTGCAGTAAGCAATTATATATGAAAGAGGGGTAACTTAAGCTTTAGCTATCTAAGTGGGGAGCCACTAATTTTAAAAGAGCAAGATAGACCGGAAGGGGGGTGGACATTTTGTATTCTGGATCTATGGAATATAGTGGGATTACCAATACATTTAAATAGTTGAAGGGGAGAGATTTCACAAAATGATAATTTTGTGCTTACTGACAAGATGCAATGAAAAACGAGAGGGAAAGAGATATTTGGTCATGTTAAAACAATGGGCAGGTAACCAAAAAAAAGTTGCGTTTAAAAACAAAACAGTGACAGGGTGGGAGGGTGGAGGAAAATATAATTTTTGTATGACTCACGATAAACACGACTGTGGACTCTTTCCTCGTTTAAACCTGCAATTAAAAGCAGAATACAAGTAAAACATAGTGTAAAAGAAAATAAACCACAATATACAAAATAGAAGATTGCAGTGAAATAATACTAAATACGAGGAAGCAAAAAACAAACTAACCTTTCCCTCCCAGCAAGCTCTGCCAGAGTCTGAGTGAGCTTTTCTAGTAAAATCCTTCAGACGTCTTGGAGTGTCCTTTGTTTTGGGAGGTTTGAGAATTCTTTTTGGAACCTCCTTGCCACTTCTTAAATGTCTGTTTACCCGAATTCTGTTGAGTATGTTTATTCTGTTTTTAACAAAATGGGATGAGGAGAAAGAATTTCCCTTGGACAATTTGGAAAAGGAAGGTTGAAAAATCTAAGAGATGCCCTGGATCAGCTTCCCCTTTCATCACACTTTTTGATCACCTCTGCAGCAGAGGGGCCAAATACTAAATCTCTATCCAAGGGAGAATTTAAAATCTCATATTCTACATCATCTGGGAGGTTCTGAGAATGCAGCCAAGCAAACCTCCTTAAAACTGTACCAGTGACCATAACCCCTGGAAGAAGCACCAGCAGAGTCATGCACTGTACAATAGAAGAAACTAAGTTATTAAAAGCAGATCGTTGTTCAGAAGAAGAAACTGCAGATAACATAGTCCTCATACTTTCACAATATGTCAGAATAAACTTTAACATACGAGCCTGGCAATTTAAAATTCTGAAATTCAAACTTGTAGAAGTATACACTTTTTCCCCATACCTGTCAATAATCTCCCCATCCTTATCAGAAACAGTAGGATTGGAATTAACTTAGTGCTTAGCAGAAGAGGAGTCAACTAAGGCTATAACTCCTAGGTCAGGTTTGAGAATAGTTTATAAAAATGTAAAAGAATGAGGAACTTTATACATCCTATCTGCCTTTTTAGGGACAGCTGGCTGACTGTCAGGAAAACTGCAAGCAGTAAGGTACACATCCTCTAAAGCAGACAGGACAGGGGGAATAGGTGTAGGATCCAGAAAACCCTTCTGTAATGACTCAGTATTTTCTGAGGAACTCAGAAACCTCAGTGTTCTCTGACTGAAAACACTGGGACATTCTAGCAATAGTCTCAGAGAAAAAGAATCCTCCACAGGGAGAATCAGAAACTGAGCACTCCTCTGAGTCGGAATCAGAAATCTGAGGACTAAACCCTGAATCTTCCCTGCATCTTCCGGTTCAAATTCAGAATCTTAAATCTCTTCAGGGAAGGAGGCACCCTTTTTCTTTTACAGAAAGCTGCTCTACAAGAAGGATCACTTGCCTGAATTATACCCTGAGCGAGACCCAGTAAACTACTATTATCCAAAGAAATTTAAAGAGAAGTAGATATGTGTTTGGTTTTCTGTTTCTTTTTGACAGGAAAAATGGGGCCAACTGTGCTACAAATGTCAGCCACTGCTTCATCGGGGATGGGCACAGCATTCCAATACAACAAGAAAACCTTCTCTGTTCCTCTCCCAGGACCAACAAGAGTGTTTCTCACTTGGTCACTAAGGAGACCCCAACAACTGCAAAGGACATGGCTAACTCCTGATCCATAGTAGCTGTAGGTGCTATACTAGAGTGATCAGAGATAAAAGATGAGTGATTTGAGGTACAACAAATGGGCACAACAGAGTCACCCACCTGTGGCTGAGGCAAATTGCTAGCCTGCTCTGGTGGCAAAGGCTGTTTGCTTAACTCTTTCTTTTTGTGGCTGGGAGAAGGACCAAACATGGGAGTGACAGTCTGTTCCATGGTCAAGCAGAAAATGATGCCTCCATCCTGGGGAAAACAAGCAACAATGCCGGTAAAACTACCAGTAAGCAAAAGTTATCTTTTTTGAATAAAATCACAGTAAAAAAGCACTTTCAAGCATTATGGCAGCTACACAACCTCAAAAGAAATACATCTTTTCCACAGAAAATAGTTTATCAGTTAGATAACACTACTTTTAAACTGACAGAAATGATTGCTCCATTTAAGAATCGAGACAATCTATTAAATCTCAATACTTCCAGGTTTTAAATAACTTTCCTGAAGAGGAAACTAATAAAACATTGGTAAAAAAATAAGAAAATGGAAGTTCTTTCCCCCCAAAGGGAACTTATCTGCCCAGCTAAGGAAAGCACAAGCCAAACATTAATCCTCAAAAGCCTAAGGGGAGTGTACTCTTTGGCAGTAATAAAGCTCTAAAGGATTTGGAGACCAAACTTGTCATTTATTCAGCTCAGTTTGAGCTTCTTGATAGTTTGGGTTTGTGGAAGGGGCCCTGTAGCTTTGGAAGCTAACTGGCTGTCATATCCTTGTCAGGATATATCCCATATAGCTAAGGCTACTCCATTAGTCATCAATATGAAGAACATACTCAGTATCCCAATAACTGTATGATATTTTTTTTTACTAAATATTTTTTTATTATTTCAAATAAGATGTCTTAAGAAATATTACATGAAATAACGATAAATAACATATTTACAATTCTAAAACATTACTAACTTCAAACCATTATATAGCTATTTATATTGGTGTCTATGCAAATAACATTGAAATTCTATATTATATAAAGTTAGAAACATAAGATGATATATCTTCTTCGATCTTTTCGAGTATTTCCAGTACTTTCATCCAAGAGTAATAGTAAGAAGCAGATCTTTTAGTTCTGTTCTTCACTGTTAATATTTCCATGTGAGCAACTGTTGTTGTTAAATTCTCAAATTCCTTGAACGTAGGAGAAGGCTAATTGTTCCAGTGTATAGTTATGATTTTACGTGAAATTGCCAGTAGTGACTATAGAATTTTAGTCTCTTTTTTGGTACACAGTTTAGAATAGGAGAGTTGAATAAAATTAAAGACTTTGTTAATTGAAAATTATCATTATAAACAGTCTGAAAAAATAGTTAATGGATTTCCAGTGCATATTGAGACATATACATTCATAAAAAGCATGCTGCCAATCTACTTTTATCTTGGTATGGCATCTCCAACATTGATCTTCAATAGAATACATTTTGGCTAACCTATGTGGTGTAGAGAAACTTCTGTGTAGATATCTCCAAGTGAATAATTGCAAGTATTTTGATAATGTAGAAAATTTGGAAGATTTTAGAATATTACTTTTTTCTTCTTCAATTGGAAGATGGTTGTTTATTAAAGTATAATAATTCCAGTATGGTTTTTCATGATAGATTTGTGTTTTTTTTAACAATTTTATAGATATTAGACAAATAACCTGTACCCTGATAAGGCTGTTTTGTGATAAGAATAAGGTATTCAATGAGTTTTGAAGCTTCATATCTAAATGAAGGTTGCATTTATTCTATTTTATTTATAAGAAAATGCCTTAGATTTTGTAAAAACAACCAGTTGTCTTTATTTATATTATAGTTATAAATTATCTGTTCATTTGTTAGAATTTTCCCTTTCTCTATAAGTTGATGCCAAAAGAGTAATGTTTCTTCTTTAAGTATATTTATTTTAGATATTTGGAATGTATCTAAAATATTTGGTGTAAAAGCTATAGGGAAAATAAGAAAAAATCCAAGAATTAATATTTGGTATTTTGTTTATATATGTTTTGAACCCTGAAAATGTAGAGCTTATATAATATGATGGCAATTTATTAATATTATTCCTTTTCCCTAAAAAAATAATCTTTTAACATCCATATAAGGGGTGATGATATTACTGTTAAGTTGTCTTGTATGTGATTATAATTGATTTCTATGTAAATCTGCTCATGGGCTTGTTTCCATATAGGTGTGTATGAATTATTTAACCATAGTGTTATGTTTTTAATAACAGATGAGGTAATATATAAATCAATATCCGGTAAATTAATTCCACTGTCTTCCCAATCTGGTAAATGTTTATTTAAGGCTATATGGGGAAACCATAGAAAATTTAAAATTAGTTTATTGTATCTCTGAATAATATAGTCGAGAGGTGGTAATGAAAAATTTTGTATTTTGTATTTTGGAAAATATGATTATTTTAATAAGATATAATCTGTCTGCTGTTGAAAAGATATATTTATTCCAGTAACCAATTGTTTGTTCTATTTTGTCTAGTATTTTATTATAGTTAAATATTAGAGAATCTGTTAATTCATTGTGTAGATTTATTCCCAGATATAATAATTTACTTTCCGTTACTATATATTTGGAAAATCTTTTGTTTATATTATTTTTTTTTACAATTACAGAGCATAATTTTAGTTTTGTTTTCATTAAATTTTAAGCCTGAAATATTTTGCAATTTATTCATGGAGTTAAATAGAGCATTCAAAGACTCATTTGCATCTGAGAGAGTTAATAGTATGTCATCAGCAAAGAGTTGGATTTTAAGGTTTAACATTTTATTAATACAAATGCCCTTTCTGTTATTGTTTGATCTGATTTGATTTGCAAAGGGTTCTATGAGTAATGCAAATAACAATGGTGATAGAGGGCAACCTTGTTTAGTTCCCTTTTTGATTGTTATAGGGCCTGATCTATGCGATCCTAGTTTAACATATGAAGTAGATTTTTCATAAAGTATTTGGATAAGATTATTAAAATTAGAAGGAAAGTTATATTCTTTTAAAACTAGTGAAAGAAAGTTCCAGTTAAACGAATCAAAAGCTTTAATATCTAATGAGATTACATTTAAATCTAGAACTTTATGTTTGCTATAATCTATTAATGTTAGTATTATTTTAATATTATCTAAAGTATTTCTTCCTTTAATAAAACCTGTTTGATCTTTGTGAATTAAGAAAGGAAGAAAGTGTTTGATCCTATCTGTGTATATAGCCATAAACATCTTATAGTCTATATTGAGTAATGATATTGGCCTATATGAGGAACACTGCTTCTCATCTTTATCTGGTTTGATAATTGGGGATATCAATGAATATTTCCAAGAGGGTGGTATATTCAAATCTTTCTTGGCTATATCATATACTTTTAATAATAAGGATATGGCTTGATTGAGTATTAATTTATACATTTCTGGTAGCATATTGTCTGGGCCAGGTGCTTTATTTGTCTTGAGCTTTTTAATTTGTGATTTTAATTCTGTCATATTGATTGGTTTGCTTATAATGTCTATTTGTTCTTGTGTTAATTTAATATGAATATTATTTTCTAAGTATTTTTATATCCTTAGTATGTGTATCTTGAGTGTTTATGGAATTATCAATGTTAAATTGGAGTCTGAATGCTTCTAAAATATCATTTAGTTCCGTAACTCTTTTGTTAGTATTAGGAATAAATATTTCTTCTATTTGCTTAGATTTAATTATTTTTTGTTCTATTAGTTAAGTGTCTCAGGTGTGCTGAATTAGTAGAGTATGAGTTTATTTTTATCTTTTCTAAGTTAATCATAATCTTATGATGTAACAATTCTGTATACTTCTTATTGATTTGTGTAAGTTCTTGAACTTGAGTAGTATTACCCTTTTATATTTCCAGTTTCAATTTATCTGCTTTGTTTTGTAAGTCTAGCATATCTTTATTCCATAACTTCCTTTTATTTATGTACCAGGATAATGTTTTCCCATATGTAACTGCTTTTAATGAATCCCAGATATATATTTCTGAAATATCTTCTGTGTAATTTATTTCGAGAAAGTTTTTGATTGTTTCTTCATAAAATTCTTTGAAATCTGTCAATTTTGTGATATAGGAAGGTATCCTAGTAATGGGATTTGAATAAAATGGTGTAAGCTCTATCTCAAAGACTATGGCATTATGATCAGATAAGGGACAATTTATAATTTTGACTTTGTCAATTTTTGTTATTAGGTCATTGGCAACATATATTCTATCAATTCTAGAGTTAGTTTCATATCTATGAGAATAAAATGTGAAGATTAGTGAGTCTGGTTTTGCAAATTTATTTATATCTTTTAAATACAATGTATCTATAAATTTTGATAGTGCTTTAGAGATAGGTTGTTTTCTTCTTTTAGATTTAGAATCTGTATCTTTTTCATTCATTATACAGTTGAAGTCTCCTGCCAATATCAGGCTACCCTTAGTTAAATGAATTATCTCATCAAAGTGCTGTTTAACTGTTTTTAATCCTAGTCCTGGGATCCAGTATAGATTTACTAGACAAAACACACCTGATGTATCTTGATGAGTAGTAATTATTTTAGGTGTTATAGTTGAGTTGCAAAGTAGTATAGCTACTCCTCTTTTTTTTTTGTTTTGTATTGAGAGTTTATTGGTACTGTGTAATTATTAATATTTAAGTCGTTTATATCTCTGTCTAATAAGTGTGTCTCTTGTAAGAAGACTATTTGTGGTTTATGTAAGTTTATGTACTTGAATAGGCTTCTCCTTTCATTACTATTATTTAGACCATTAGCATTTATGGATAAACATTTCATTTCCTAGTTTTGAGTTTGTTTTATGTGTGAGTTTATGTAAATATTGTTTATTCTTAGTTCCATCTTGGATACAGAATTCAAAAAGTTTTTCTTGTATGATTTTTGCATGTTTCTGAGTGACACCAAAGTGATAGAATAAAAAAAAAACAAAGAACTTCCAAACTTGTAATTTTTAACCTTAAAAAACATTCCCTATCACTATGAGGTAATATACCTCTTTGTTTGGTTAGTGAATATAACCAAACAAACTTTCTACCCTCACAAATAATATTTGGATCAGTTTCTCTTATCCTTTTAGTTTTTAAATAAAGATAATTGAATAATATATTAAGATAATCTAATCAGCTAAAATATATAAATATATTATTTACTCTTATCTTATTGTAATTCAATAATTCTTATTTTTAATCAGGTTTCAAAAAGGTACAAATATTTAGATTAAGGTAGTATAATTTCAAAATAGTTTAGGGTATTACTAAACATCATGTTAAAATCTATAACTGTATGTTGCAGACATTTGTTGAAAACTATTTACCGACATTACTGTATAATACAATACCATGGTTGTGTAAATGTTTTAGACTACTCAAGTCCGAAACCAGTGTTTAAATTAGTATTTGCAAAGTCATATTGGAATAAAAACATGAATAGTTCTGAAACCACATCATATTTCATGTTTAACATAAACTGAAATGCAATACAATGTATATTATTTCTTTAGTAGACATTAACTATGTTCCTCTGATTGCATTTTTCAGCTTTTCAAAGACAATTCCCATGGCTGGAGACAATAAGATCAAAATTTATACATCTCCCTTATCCAAGAGGCTACTTATAATGTTGTTACTTGATTGTTTTGTTGTTAACACTTTTATCAACTTTCAGAGGGACTTTGTATAATCAAAAAGACACAGTACAGAGGTAAAACTACAGTGCACTTGACCACATTTTCAGAGCAAACATCTATGTATATCACATATTAATATTAACTCTTACAGCTTAGACTGACACTTAACCAGTGAGTTTATCTGCTAACAATAAGTGCTGGAGATATCATTTTGGCTTACTTAACACCAGTAATTTAATCTTATGATTGAATAAAAGTTTAGAATTAAACATCCAGAGCTTCTCATTATAGTATTTAAAAAGTATACTGGAGAACGTATCAAAATAATGGAAGCTGCTAAGATTTAAACTATTATGTATGAAAATGTTACAGGTTAAAATTCCTAACCCACTTTGCAGTAAATAGACAAAATGTATTTAAACTATGGGGTAATACCTTTATTACATCAGAAAGGTGATTAAGAAGCTTGTTTTTCCTCTAACATCAGAGGATAGCTATGGTGATCCATGCACTGCAAGAGTATTATTTATCCTGGTAATTGCTTTATGACTGTATATATAGAAATATTTAATTCAAATAATTAACTGGCATTACAACAATGTTTCTCAGAAAAAGTTGTTTTACAGTTAATGACTAGATAGAACGCATCATTGAGAAGATACACTTATCAAATGTCAAGTGCTTTAACTATAATATAAGTGCCCCTCGAATTAATCCCTGATGAATTTACTGTTTACTAAACTTGCAGACTAATATTGGTGTCTTTTCATGTAGTCATATTGGAACATGAAAATACAGGTCTGCTGATCAGGAACAATCAGGCTCTCAACTGCTAGACAATGCTATACATTTGTCTGCAGAAAGGTTTGAGAATTACAGTTGCATTGTCAAGCATTTCTGTTTAGACTAACAGTAACATGATATTCCCACATACACTAGTATTGTGTCATTCTTGATAATGTAAAAAGCCAGGTGATATTATAAGAAGGGTGAAGCCACAGCCAGGTAATATTATAAGAAGAGTGAAGCCACAGCCAGGTAATATAATAAGAAGAGTACAGCCACAGTCATTATTCAGATGAGTAAATGGGAACAGCATGAGCCATCTAAGGATGGATAGCTCGCTGAGTACCTGCCACAATGTATGTTCACAATGCATGGTAACTTAGTAATAAATTAGGGTGTGGGGTAAGCCTCTCCCTCTTCTACTCAAATTGGATTTAGTACAATATGTGTGTAGAACACAGATGCTTTGACAAAGTTCAAACCTATATGGGATATAAATATTGTATAATTGACACATTGGGTTAAATCCTCTGTTGTTATGTTACTTATTATAGTTGTTTATATGATTATTGCTTTTACTTTCTCTATCTAGTATATTGTACTGTTACTTAAATGCTTGATTTTCTAAATGTACATTTAACCTTCTTGTTACATCCCATTTGTCCACTTGAGGGCATATTTTAGTAGCAGGACATTAGTAGTATTTTGTAGGAGCACCAGTGTGGCAAATGGCAATTTTCCATAAAATAAACCTGCCCGTTGCTTGACAGTTACTAGTTTCTTTAGAGAATTTGTAAAACAGCAGTGATTCTATTTGCTGATGATTAATTTCTGTTCTTTAAACTCTGCTATACAAAACATAGTAAGGGATAGCTAAAATGTTTGGAAAACTAAACTGATAGAAAGACAAGCAGATATATGTCCTTATCTATCAAGGTGCTAGAAGACATCAGAAGCCATAAGCTGAAACCGCTTCAAAAAATATATCTGTGTATATTTAGATGAACCTCATATGTTATTTACATTTCCTTAGAAGGAATTTAGGGTCTTGTATCTTTAGATGTGAACCTAGTTTATTTCCTGACTAGATGTCAATTAGAAAGAGTCAGGGGATGGCGTACACAAGTAAATGCGACAAGCAATAAGTAACTTGAGTTTCTAGTGATGTTTGTGGCTGTTAAATTGTCTCGAGAACCAAGCGGGAAAAGGTATGTGTTTTTTCTTTTTTCTTTTCCCTTCTCTTACTTCATGACAAACTCATGTAGTGTGCACACGAGCACTCTAGTTTGCACAGTAGTGTTCACAACTATCAAACTTTGCATTTTAAACATGCTATGCCTTATTTCTCTACAAAAGAAAAGACAACAGGATATCTAAGCTAGTCACAAGCATCTCTCAACTCCGGATGTCCGGAGCCACAACACACCTGACTTATAGCCTCAAAATATCACTTAAAACATATTTTTTCACTGTACTATATCAATATGTGCATATGGGTCAAAGGCAGAACATCTTTTAAGATTATTTAAAGTAGTCTTGTAATACATCTAAACTGAAATACTTCACTTCAAAAGCAACACATTTTTATTTATTTTATTTTATTTTACATTTGTTAACCAGGCTAGTCTAGCTGGATATACGTCCATTTTCAGTAGAGGCCCGAGGAGAAAAGCTCCACACATACTAAATTTCAATGGGACAATTTACAGAGTACATAATTAAGTACAAAATGAATTTCTGCCCAGCATTAGCATTTATCCAAACAGGGACACTTTTAACTTATAAAAAGTAATGCCGTCAGGGATGTAACTGATAATAAGTTATATAGGAGCCATTACTATACCTATTAAGCAATATAACCATATACTGAATAAAGTATTATAAGTTAATGAAGACTTTATAAAAAGAAGAGAAAAATAAAAACAACAAAACACAAAGAGAGAAAATAAATAAATAAATAAATAAATAAATATACAAATAAATAAATAAATACATATTTGAGAACATTATTATGCATTCATTACTCTGATTAAGAATATGAAAATAATAGATGGATAATAATGAAAAATAGAGTAATGTTTAAATTATGCTTAGTATATTGATGTGATTTGAGATAAATGAATTTAAATTTATGCTAATTTTGACATTTAAAGTATAATTGAAAACAGTACCTGTTTTGGTGTAACTTGAAGACAGTAAGAACTTTTCTTTTGTTGTTAGTATTATTATTTAGATTTTTACAGAATATAACATATGTAAGAATATTTGTCCTTTAGTTTTTTTTTCTTTGGCTCAACAGTTTTCCAATTATTTACTTCAGCATTTCTTTTCGGTGTACTTATTGTCCAGTCCATAGATTCTTCATGTGTTAGGATGTTGTTGTTGGTAAGGTATTTTATTGCTGAATCTACTGTTTCAAAGATTTTTATTCCATTTGGTAGAAAAACTCTCAGTCTTGCCGGGAATAAAAGATGGACTTTCAATTGCTTTTTCTTCAAGGTTTTTATTATTGGTAGAAATTATTTTCTTTTTGAAACCACCTTTGTAGAATAATCATTGTCAAATCTTATTAATGAATCATTGTATTTGATGGGAGAATTTGCCCAAGCATTTCTTAATATAAGATCTTTATCTTGTGTAGAAAAAAGTCTCACAATTTTAGATCTTGACTTGTTCTTACTTGGTGATCTATGCACACGTTCTATACCATATAAAAGAGGTTCAGGTATTTTTGTTACATCTGGTATCCAGGTGGTAAGAAAGTTTATCATATTGTCCCCTTCAGATTTTTCTGGTAGACCATATATTCTAATATTATTTCTTCTTGTTCGATTTTCCATATCATCAAGCTTTTCTAGTAAATATGTGTTCTGTTGAAGTAAGAATTCAGTTTGTTGTTCTTCTATTTGGACTCTAGTGTCAATGTCACTTAATGACTGTTCAATAAGTGATATCTGTCCTTTCTGCTGTGTAAACATTTCTTGAAGCTGTTCCAGTTGTTGTGAGCACTTTTCTTTAAAAGTATCTATTTTATTGTCCATCTTGTCAATTTTTATTGTAAGTTCCTGTATATTTGTAATGAGAGATTGCAGGTCTTTTTTGAGAGAAGAGTCTTGTGCTGTATTCCTTAGATGACTCATGCTGTAAAGCTGATATTGGTGCGGATTTTCCAGTAATTAATTTGACAGGAATTATTCAAGTTCTGACGATAAAATTTTTCTTATAGATGCTCAAAGTTATTAGAAATAAGTTAGTAATAAATATTTCTTCAAATTAAATATTATTTTGTAAAATTCCTGTCAGGGATTGTATTGAGGTAAGAGAGCTGAAATGAAGTGCAGCTATCAGTTCAGCATCCTAGCCACGCCCCCCTCCCAACTGTATGATATTGATAAACGTATACATAACCATATAAGGATCTGCCAGGAGACATGTATGTAGGCAGGCTTGCAGATTAAAGCAGTCCTCTGGCAGAAAACCTGCATATACAAGAGAGTTATCACTCAGTAATGTATTATAAGTTAATGTACTACAAGTGGGTGTTCTTTTCACTGTCTATATAAGTGAGAGTGTTGAAGGTCTGGAAGGAAAATTTATTATTTAACATTTTGTTGAAAGTACAATGATATACAACAGAGCTGAGACCAAAGAAAGTGTAGAAATTATGAAAGAAGGTCTTGACAAAATGAGAGAAATGATGCAAAATATAGCAATTTAATTGAATGAAAAAAAAAACCATCTTGGAAGCAATAACCCAGAAAATGAGTGCACCACTGAGAAGGAAGTAAAGGAAAGTGAATGTGGAAAAGACAAAAGGATTAAGGAATGCATTATCAGCGGTTTTAAGGTAATGCAAACAATGTGGCAAAGCAGTAGTAAAGGAGAAAAAGAGATGCTGGAAAGAAGCGGCTCCATTAGAAAGCAAGAACTTGTTATTAGCTGCCACTGATACACTCTTCTTCTTCTTTTGGCTGTTCCTGTTAGGGGTCACCACAGCAGATCAGCTGTTTCCATTTCTTCCTGTCCTCTGCATCCTGCTCTGTCACATCAACCACCTGCATGTCCTCTCTCACCACATCCATAAACCTTATCTTAGGCCTTCCTCTTTTCCTGTTACCTGGCAGCTTCATCCTTAGCATCTTTTTCCCAATATACTCTGCATCCTTCCTCAGCACATGTCCAAAACAATGTAATCTTGCCTCTTTGGCTTTGTCTCCAAACCTTCCAACCTGGGCTAACCCTCTAATATACTTATTCCTAATCCTGTCCATCCTTGTCACACCCAGTACAAATCTTGACATCTTCAACTCTGCCACGTCAAGCTCTGACTCTTGCCTTTTTGTCAATGCCACTGTCTCCAACCCATATAACATAGCTGGTCTCACTACCCTCTTGTAGACCTTCCCTTTCACTCTTACTGGTACTCGTCTGTCACAAATCACTCCTGACACTCTTCTCCACCCACTCCATCCTGCCTGTACTCTCTTCTTCACCTCTCTTCCACACTCACCATTACTCTGAACTGTTGATCCCAAGTACTTAAACTCATTCACCTTCACCACCTTTACTCCCTGCATCCTCACCATTCCTCTAGCCTCCCTCTCAATCATACACATATATTCTGTCTTAGTCCTGCTGACCTTCATTCCTCTTCTCTCTAGAGCATATCTCCACCTCACCAGGGTCTCCTCCACCTGTTCCCTACTCTCAGTACATATCACAATGTCATCTGCAAACATAATAGTCCACAGGGACTCCTGTCTGATCTCGTCTGTCAACCTGTCCATCACTATTGCCAATAAGAAAGGGCTCAGAGCTGATCCTTGATGTAATCCCACCTCCACCTTAAACACATCCGTCACTCCCACCGCAGACCTCACTGCTGTCACACTACCCTTGTACATATCCTGTACCACTCTTACATACTTCTCTGACACTCCCGACTTCCTCATACAATACCACAACACCACTCTAGGCACTGTGTCATATGCTATCTCTAGATCCACAAAGACACAATGCAACTCCTTCTGACCTTCTCTGTACTTCTCCATCAACACTCTCAGAGCAAACATCACATCTAACCCAGCCACTGGGGATGCACAAGCCAGTCCATTTCTTTGTGCCGGTCTCAAGCCCGGATAAATGGGGAGGGTTGCATCAGGAAGGGCATCCAACGTAAAATATTGCCAAATCATACATGCAGACAACAATTGCCACTGATACACCATCTCTTGTTAATCAGTTGATTTTTTTGTTATTAAATACCAATGTTTCAAAATGATTTAGAAGTAAGTTGGGTGACTTACAGTGCTAGTGGGTGAATGTTTTTGACTTGCATTTAGTATTTTTTACTTAGGATCATAGGCTCATAGGAGGTTACTAGGCTAATGACCTTAGGGCCCTTACACGCCTAGCCAGGTTTTACCCTTATTTCCACGATCAGCACCTATCACCTCTGTTCAAGAGAGACATAGGTGGAATCCCTGGGGTGAACTTAAGGTTACCCATCCAATCGTCCAGATTATGTTTGAAGAGGGCCAATGAGGTGCTCTGCTTGACATGAAGTGGGAGTCTGCTCCAAAGATTTGGTAACCTCTGGAAGACAAATCGGTCCTTCCAGCAGGTTCTGTTAATGCCACATACCAGGTTATGGCCATTAGATCGAGTAACCCATATACCATTTGACTTACGTATATGCAGCATTTCCATTAAAGCAAGGTCAAAGAGTGCTTTATATGCAAGGCAGAGATCCCCTCTGAGTAGTCTGTATGAAATAGAATAAAGTGACAGTGATTTCAGATGATCCTCATAGGACAGATGCTGAAGACCTTGAATTTTCCTTGTGAGGGACCTTTGTGGTCTCTCCAAATTGCTGCAGGTGCTTGGAAATGTACATATCAAAAGGGGCATTGCACTCAATTATTGGCCTGATGAGGGAAGAGTACAGGGAGATTATAACTTCTGGAGGCAATGCCCTTACTTAAGAGAGGAGCAATGTAGAATGTCCTTCTTACCACTGTAGAGACATGATGATCAAAGGTAAGGTTGCTGTCAACCTGTGTGCTCAGGTCTCTCACCACTGAGTGCACACTTAGGGTGTTGTTATTGATGTGGTAGTTAGCAGGAACATCACTCTTACTGAAAGGGATGATAGCACATTTTTTTGCATTGAGTTTAAGGCCATGACTTTGGCACTAGTTATTTTGTTTGTGTAAGACCCTCTTGTAGGATGTTGACATCATTTGGAGATTTTACAACCGTTCCCAGTTTTCAGTTATCAGCAAACTTTGTCAGCCACACACCTTTAGTTTTAGTTTTCTCTTCAGAGAAATAGATTTCAAACAGTAGAGGTCCCAGGACAGATCCCTGTAGAAAACCACTGGCTACAGGTCTGCTGTTGGAGATGGATTCCCCTGTTATGACTATATGGGTTCTATCAGTGAGCCAGTTAGGGATTCATCTAATGATATACGGGTTGATACCTAGCTGGGTGAGTTTGTCAATTATGCCTGAGTGGGGGATAGGGTAAAAACCTTGGCTAAGTCTAGGTAGGTTGTGTGCATAGATTTCCCCTCATCAAGGGCATTGGTAACTGTCTCGAAGAAGTCCACCAGGTTTAACAGGCATGATCTCCCTTTGATAAACCAAATTGAGTAGGGTCAAGTGTTTGGAGGTTACCAATGTCTTTGTTAATAAGGTCCATGATGATTCTCAACATGGCCTTGCAAATAAGGCTAGTCAGGCTAATGGTCTATAGTTCCTGGGGTCAGTGAAAGCACCACCTTTGTGCAAGGTGATAACAATGGCCTTTTTCCATTCAGCTGGGATGAAGCCAGTGCTTAGACTATGACTGAAATGAGTACCCAATGGCATTGCTAATTTTTCTCTGAGTCCATGTAGGATGCAGCCTGTAATGTTTTCAGGTCTCATGGATGCTGTGTTTTTGACCTTAGAGAAGACATTCATGACTTGCTTTTTAGAGATACAGGGTAGAGGACAGGTGGTAGGGATGTCTTTCGATAAATGTGAAGGGGAAGGTGGAGTGAAGTTTTCACAGAACCTGTTGGCTTACACCTTAGTAATGTTCACAGGCTTGGTATATGTGGAATCATTAACTACCAGTTCGGCACAAACCTGAGCCTTTCCTGTTAGGTTACGGATATAACGAAAGAACACCTTATAGTTGTCCTTAGTTGAGGACACTAATTTGGATTCATAGTTAGCTTTGGAGGACTTTACAAGGAGTTTTATTTGCTTGTTAAAGCTGAGGAGGGACTGTTTTAAGTTTGGGGCTCATTCCCACTTAATCTTAGACAGCAATTCCTTCCTCTTATTGCAAAGTCTGTTAATGGTAGTTGTCCACCAGACAGGTTTGCTCTTCCTCAAGGAGCTTGTTTTGGTCCTATCAGGTACGGCCGTGTCAATGCAGTTGTTCAAGTGTTTGTATAAAACATTTGTGTAGATCTCAGCATAGTTGCTAGTTCCATCTGAGGGAGGAGATGCAGTGAAACTATTTATACCATCATGTGAGAGGTTATAATCTGTTTTGGAGAAGTTTTTTAGCTTAGTTTGTGCTATGGGGGGGTCAGTTGTGATAGTAACTTCAAATGAGACTGATTTGTGGTCAGATTTCAAGAGGGAAGACCTCACAGTGGGGGTGCTACAGTGCTCCCCCATATTGGTAAGCACCAGATCCTGGATGTTGGCACTCCTTGTGGGGGTGTCAACCAGATGGTCCAGGACATTGGAGTTAATGAAGTCGAGGAACCTTTGGGCAAGTGAGTTTCTGCATGAATAATGTCCCCAGTCAATGGATGGATAGTTAAAGTCATCCAAACCATAGTGTTCAGATGTATCTTGATAGACTCAAGTAGATAAAAATAGGCAGAGTGGGTGTCCTGATTCATGGACAAGGTCCTGTAGCTGGCAATGACTTGAACAGGTGTCCTACAATCAGTTAATTGCACCTGAAGTACCTCCAGGGAATCATGCTGTCTAACCAATCTGTTGATGTATTTATCTTTAATGAATATTCATACACTGCCTTATTTAGTTTTCACACCTTCAGTTTGTGGTCTGAACATGTGGAAGGACGTGTAGCCCAATTTGCCTGGGGTGCTCTACACAGCCTTGAACCAGGTCTTCGTGACTGCATAAATGTCTACGTTTTCCAAGGTGAGGACTGCTTCCAGTGAATGCAGTTTTTTGTTAAGACTCCTAGCATTTAGCAGCAAAACTTTGAGGTTGTTCTTAAATAGAGTTCTTACGTTGGGAATTTTGTCCTTGAGACACTGCCTAAAAAAAGGCACTATGGGGGTGTCAACAGCCCTGGCCAGTAGCCAAAATCCTAGTAGTGACAGATGAAGACCATCTCTGACAAAGCTTATTGAATGTTTTACCCTTTGAGCTGTATGTTATTTGAGATACTATCTGGCAGTTTGTGCAGAGGTTACAGCTGCGAGCTCTACTTCCTGTGGTACAGGGTTTGATTACTCAGCCCTCATTTGCCTATGACTTTGCATAAGAAATTTAACCTGACATTGCTTGTAAGTTGTCCCAAAAAGGGATTGTGTGTAAAGTGGTGCAAATCTGATTGACAGGATGATGATAATGATGATTATTGTTATTATTATTATTATTATTATTGTTGTTATTATTATTATTAGTATTATTATTATTGTTATTATTATTATTGTTGTTGTTATTATTATTATTATTATTATTATTGTTATTATTATTATTATCATTATTATTAGTATTATTATTATTGTTATTATTATTATTGTTATTGTTATTATTATTATTATTATTATTATTATTGTTATTATTATTGTTATTATTATTATTATTATTATTATTATTATTGTTATTATTATTATTATTATTGTTATTATTATTATTGTTGTTATTATTATTATTATTATTATCATTATTATTATTGTTATTATTATTATTGTTATTGTTATTATTATTATTATTATTGTTATTATTATTATTGTCATTATTATTATTATTATTATTATTATTATTGTTATTATTATTATTATTATGATTATTATTATTATTATTATTATATAGTGCAGGCACTCAGGCCTGGTCCTAAGCTCCATGTTTCCAAAGTATAGTCAAACAATCCCCTTACATTGTACTGATGAGTTCAGAAAAAGGGCAAAATGTGGTATGTGTACAACTAGTACAGCTTTGTCTTTATTGGCCAGAATGTACCAATAAAGACTTCATAAAACGTGAACATTCAGGAACCATCTAGCTGAAAAATTTCCTTAAGGGCTCATTTGCATATAACCCATGGGCCTCCACTAGAGGAGGGTTAAGGTATTACACAGTGAAGATTCTAGCTTAACTAGATGTTTATCTGAATTTTTACTTAATGGTTTGTCTGTGTGACCTTTTTATCTTTGGATTTGATTTTTACAGACTGTAGGGTTAATACTATTGCCTGCCAGGGATGTGCATTTGGTGAACCACTGTTTGCTAAAACTTGTTTCAAGGGACTCCAGGCCTGATGTATGACACAAAGTACAGTTCAGAAGCAGTGATACTGTACTGCTACATTCCCTACGGAATGCTGTACTGCTACATTCCCTACGGAATGCCCTCACCTCGACTTCTTCCTGCAATCCCGGAAATATGAAAGATTATCAAAAGGAGATAACACTACAAGCTTGATTTTGTAATCCTAGAGTTTGAGTTATCCATTTGCCTACGGTGCGACTTTGTTCAGGTCCCTTAACTAGACAGTGCTCCAAGGCTACCCTTCAGAAGAGGCATCTCTGCTCCTGGGATTATCAGAATAACATACAAGTAAAATAATAATTTGTTAGACTTGAACACTCACTATTAGTGGGTATGAGTGGCAGACATGTTATAGGAGTGGGAAAGACAGAGTGATAGAAAATAGAAGGAGAGATAAAGGTTGAACATTTTGAAATAGTATGCAGTGCACCCTTATATTTTTATATATTATTACCATTTATCTAATTCAAGAATGCCGTGACATCCCTAATGATACAGAAGTTTTTCTACAACGGAATCAGTGTCTTCACTCTGAATGGAGATCCACCATTTGCTTCAGAAAGTATGTTAACATCATTCTTTTATCACAGTTTGTGCAATTGTGTAATTAGAATTAAACAACCCCTACGAGCAGAGACAAACTGCACAGTGTTTGAAATGCCTTTTATTTCTCTGGTTTCCTTTTTTACTATGAGCAATTTGCTTTCTTCCAGCAGTGAGAAAACAGGATTACATGAGAGTAAATTGCCCAGACACTGTCACTGTATATTATTTTCAGTAATAACGCACTCTAAAAAGGCAGATCCTGTCCACATGTCAGAATCGTGAGTTATTGCTCAACGAAAATAATCATGCTAACAGTGTTAGGAATATCATTTTTTGTTTCTGTCTGCTAGTGCCTTATTATTGTCAAATCTGAGGTGCTTTGTTGTCATAGAAACACAGCACTTGTTTTGATTATGATCAATTACCGAAAGCAGTGCTGACAGGTATGACCTTATTTACATTTAGAGATACACGGCAAATGCAGCAGCCCTGTTGTCACAAACACTGGCACATGGTACGTGACACCAGGCCAGGGGAGAAAGTGGTATATATAACGACTCCTAATACAAATACTGTCTGTATATCGGTTTGCCACTTTCTGTTATGATAAATCACATTCATACTATCGGTGTCAGAACTTTTGCAGGAAGCATACTCACCTTTGATGCCAGGAAGATAAGAAAGCTGTGGGTTCTATTCCCAACATCAGCAATTTACTCTTATCTAATCCTGTTATGCACATGCCCATTAATTGACTACACTTCTGTAATAAACAACACCAAATGCATGCACTCATTTTAATGTACTAAAAGTACTTAACAGCATGTCTGTCATATTTAATGCCAGAGGTGCCATCCATGAGATGCATTACCAAACCAAGATCCCATCTGCCCGAGTTGGTGGTCGTTTACTTATTTCTTTTTTTTCTGCAAAGGTAACTTTCTTAAAGAAAACCTATTAATAATAAACAGCCATTATAAAAACTGAAAAATGAAGAATAAAAAGCCTTCTGACTTGAATAAACATGTTCAAATTATCAAACTGTTCTGAAACTAAACATAAACTATATACATAAATCAATATGTATATATCGGACTGGTTACGCCATCACAAGGGATAAGAAACTAAGAGTAATGCTACTCAACGCCAGAAGTCTAAACCTCAAGATGCATGCACTCAAAACTCTCCTTAGCATGGAGAACATTGATATCTGTGCAGTAACAGAAACCTGGTTCAAGGCTCCCGAGAGCACCCCAGCACTACCAGGTTATACCTCATACCATGCTTTTCGGCCCCAAAACTTGGACCGAACCAGAAAAGGAGGGGGAGTATCAATATTTGTCAAAGATACCCACACCTCCAGGTTGGTGGCACAGCACGAAGCATCAGAGACTATCCATGTGCAACTAACAGTGGGTAAAACTGCCTTCCAGTTTATAGCCTGCTACAGACCACCCTCCCAAACCCAGGAACCCCACTCGGCCTTCCTGAGAACACTGGAAAATATGAAGGTTTCTCCAAACACCATTATATTGGGCGACGTCAACTACCCAAACATAGACTGGGAGCATTACTCTAGCTCCAACACCCTAGCTCAAAGGTTCCTAGAATTTATAAACTCAAATGCTATGGAACAACTTGTTACCACTCCCACAAGAGACGAAAACATACTGGACCTGATCATCACCAACATGGGGACTCTATGCTCCAGACCAGAAGTGTATCCCTCACTGGTAAGATCAGAACATAAACTAATCTCACTGGATATTCACATCCCGACCCCACCCCCTGCCCAGAAAACCACAGTGAAAAACTTCTCTAAAGCAAATTTCACACTCCTCAAAACCGAGGTGGAATCCTTCAAAGCCCCCAGGCCTGTGGAAAATACGGCCCAGACTGCAGAATCCTTTATAAACGCATTCTATGAACACCTTCAGGAATGCATGGATCATGCAATCCCAAATAAAACCAAGACCCAATCCTCCAAAGGCAGACGTCCCGTCTGGTGGACCCCAGCCATAAACAAACTATACAATAGAAGGAGGAAGCTACTACATGATACAGCAAAATCCCAAAAAGGGAAGGCATCTCTGATCAGTGTTAGCAAAAAACTACGGGCACTCATAAAATCGTCTAAGGCCAGCTTTGAGAGAAAAATTGCACAGGACACTAAGGATAATCACAAGGCTTTCTTTAGTTATGTTAGGAACCTGGGTGGGAATTCCCAGATATGCTCAGAATTAGTCCAAAATGACAAAAAATACACTGAACCCACAGACATTGCCAACATCCTAGCTGACAGGTTCAGCGCAAACTTCTCCCCCCCCTCCCCACCAAAAGGGCAAATATCTATCCCAGCAGAGTGCTGCCCCAGTGACATCTCAGATGCTCAGGTAAGAGCCGCCCTCTCCAAAGCAAAAAACACAGCATCAATGGGACCAGACGGTGTCCCGGGCTGCGTCCTACATGAACTCCAAGAAGAGCTAAACCTAAACATAAAACTACTGTTCAATCTCAGCCTTACCACAGGATATGTACCCAAAGAGTGGCGTACAGCAACAGTGGTCCCTCTTCACAAAGGTGGTACCTCAACGGGTCCTGGAAACTATCGCCCCATAAGCCTGACTAGCTTGGTCTGCAAAGCTATGGAAAGGATCGTCATGGACCTCATAAATAAAGATATTGGGGACCTACAGACACTGGATCCTACCCAGTTCAGCTTTGTTAAGGGCAGATCCTGCCTCTTAAACCTGGTCGATTTCTTTGAAACAGTCACCAAGGCCATTGAGGAGGGGAAGGTGGTCCACACAGCCTACCTGGACCTCGCAAAAGCCTTCAATACAATACCCCACTCGGGCATTATAAATAAGCTCACCAGCTTAAGTATAAACCCCTATGTCACTAGATGGGTTGCAAACTGGCTCAAGGACAGAACCCACATGGTTAGAATTGCTGGAGCCATGTTAGACTCCAAACCAGTTACAAGTGGCGTCCCACAAGGCTCAGTCCTGGGACCTCTCTTGTTCGGTATATATTTCTCGGAGGTACAGGCCAACATGGAAGGACTGTGGCTGACCAAGTTCGCAGATGACTGCAAACTGGGCACCATAATCGACTCTCCAGTCGACACAAGCATCCTCCAAAAGTGCCTCATAGAAACAGACAACTGGTGCCAGAGCCAAGGCCTCAAGCTAAACGCCAAAAAGTATATAGTCATCCCCTTTAGCAAAAACAAAGTGCCCACAAATTACCACATAGGTGGTAATCCATTAAGTACGGAAGAAGTAATTAGGGGCCTGGGGACCCAAGTTGATAGCAATCTCTCATTTGACAACCACATGGCCAAAGTGGTTAGAAAAACATTTTATATAGCCCACCTAATCATGAAGGGATTCACCTCTAGATCAGGGGAGGTCATCGTGCCTCTTTACTCATCCCTCATCAGGCCCATAATTGAGTACAATGCCCCTTTTGGGATGTACCTTACCAGACACCTGCAGCAACTGGAAAGACCCCAAAAGTACCTTACCAAGAGGATCAAAGGGCTCAAACAGATGCCATATGCTGCCCGGTTAAAGAAACTCCAGCTCTACTCAGTGGCATACCGCCTGCTCAGAGGCGATCTGTGCCTGACGTATAAAGCCATGTCCAACCCAGAATTAATGGACATGCTGCACCTCAGAAAATCCAAATCCCATCGAGCTATGTGCTCGAGAGACTTGAACCTCAGCACTGAAATAAATAGGACATGCTGGAGGGACAGATTCATAACCCAGAGGCTCCCTTCACTCTGGAATAAAATCCCAGTCCAGGTTAGGCAGAGTCCCTCATTGACTCTCTTCAAGAGGAATCTTGATGAGTGGATGGGGGATCATAGGTTTACACCGGGTATCACTTCTGTGTCACTGTTAGACAGAGGCACAGTATACTAACCTCGAAAAAGGGCATAACAAAATTAATTTAAAATGGGTGGCGAAAGCCAAACACACTCTGGCTAGGCTTATAAATGCCCTAGGGCAGATAGCCTAGTATGAACCTATGAACCTAATACTCATAGGAAAAATTCAGTAAAACATGGAGAAAAGAAGCTGTAGTTACTTTACAATATTAATATCAGATCTTGTTTTGAGGCTGCTGCAGAGATTGCTAACATTTAAATTTCTTAAAAGGGTGGCCCACTTTTTTGTGGACTCTACAGTGAAGTACGGGGGTATGGTTAGAAACGGCATTTTTCCATAATACCTTCCTATGCATGTCCATTAATTGATTATCCTTCTGTAATAACCATTGATGCATTCTTAGGATTGATAAACATTATGGCAATTTCCATTTTGGGGCAATATGTTTTCTAATAACTGCTGAAAAGTTGCAAGAACCATTGTCTTAGTGCAACTTCCATTCGCTTTTCTTCTGAAGGGAAGCCACTAAGGAATACTGATTCAGAGTAAGGCAGTTCTATGTGAAATGCTTTATTTGTTTGTTTGTTTGTTTGTTTGTTTGAATGTGCTTACCATATAGAGCACTGATCATATCTGACCAATTTCAGTCTCCTCTTCAGGTTACAGAATCTATAAGTGTTGCCACAGTTTGAAAATATGCAAGCACCTCCAAAATTTGTGTCTTAATGAAGGGGTTGGGAGATCCCCAACCTGAACATTTAGCTTGACTATAAACCATCTATCCTGGCTATCTAATGGAGTCCAGTAGCCTGGATGATTATAAAGAACTGTCTTACCAAATACATAAGGAAGAGTCTTGGAATTCCTGACATTCCTAAGGAAAGGCTGCTAGGGTGTTTTCCTCGTCAATAGGAAAGTCAATTGACTGAAGCCAGGAGTGTGCTTCTGTTCTGACTTCTTGCATACAAGGAAAAATCAGAGCTGAACAGAAGCTAGATATGCTAAAGGGTTTACAGCAGGGTATTAATTCTAATCATGAGATAAAGGATTCTGAAAGTAGAAGATGGGACAAAGAGACACATTTAGCAAAGGGAGATCTGCCTATCATGTAACTTAAGTTTAGGAACTTTCAATGAGAATAAGCAGGCAAGTTCCATTGCCCAGAAGGCACTGGCTGTCTAGGACAGTGCTATGATCTGAAAGCCACTTTATTCTTGCTGATTCGCAGTCACAGTATCAGATTGGATATCCATAGATTCATAGATTAGTACTAGGCTAAGTGACCTCGGGGCCATTTTAAGCCTAGCCAAATACCCCATGTGAGAATCAAACCCCGCACTTGTGTTTCTAAGGTAAGCACCTTAACCATTACACCAACCTCCCAACCATACATCTGTTTTCAAACATGGAGCCTCTCAAATTGGGAGGCTTGCTCCTCAGACATTCACCCATAGGATCACCTTGAAAAACCACACAAAGCTACTGGAATTTCGTGTAGGGAAAATCATTTCCTCAGTTAATTAGGAGAACCTTTGGAGAACCAGCTGAGGCTCTTTGAAGAATTCTACTATATAGTGTAACCCTGTGGTAGAGATCTTGGTGGTTTATGTTGAAAATAGGTTCATAGGTTCATAGATTAGTACTAGGCTAACTGCCCTTGCGAGCCATTTTAAGCCTAGCCAATTATCTCTTGTGAGACTCAAACCTTGTGTTTGTAAGGCAAACACCTTAACCATTAAGCCACCCTCCTGCCCTATGTCAAATGCCTTGACATACCTCCCCCTATCAGCAATTCCTAGGATTTGTGCATTTGTAGGGGTTATAGAGGCTTTTACACTAACCCTCCTCTTTGTACCTCCCCAAATAAATTGCTGAGTCAGCTATGTTATGTTTTAACCACACTTAATTGTTTGCGTTAGCTGTGTTATTTTTTTAACCACAGTTAATTGTTTGAGTTAGCTGTGTTATTTTTTTAACTATGATTAATTGCTTGGGGTAGGGATATGTCACAGTCTGTTGGTGATAGTTTAGCTGGATGTTAAGGATCCCGTATAAGTTTACAGAAATGAGTAGGGAGGTTGATTTTCATAAAAAAACACACAAACAGGTAAGAAATACACAGAAAAAATGTTTTAAAAGCAAATATAGCAAAACAGCCAGAAAAAAGAAAAAAAATAGCATCACGGATATATCCGCTAAACCCTATTGTATGGCTTTCAATAGTTCCTTTTTACAATGTTCCTTATACCATAGTACATCAGTACACTAACCTTGCCATAAGTGCCATGTAGTAGACAATGTGGCCACATCACTCTTCATAATGGGGATGGGAAACAGAAAATACACCCCTGGGATTCCAACTGTGTCTTTGCTGGACAGTGGCATAGGGTGCTGACTTTGCTGGAGCATGAGCTAAATTCTGGGCTGGGCTTTTAAGGGCCTCAGGGTCAATAGCCTAGTAACTTCCTATGATCATATGATCCTCTAAGGGTCATGTACAATGTACTGATAATCACATAACTCTCCAAAAAGATTCTTAGTTTTAGCACTTGAATTTGCGTATTCGTGATCAGCACGTGTTCAGAACTTGTAAGCACTAAATAAGCTACTAATTACTACAGCACTCAACCTTCCTCGTTACCTAGAGGAAAACAGTTTTGGTACTTACTTTCCTCACTTGCTTAGAGAAAAACAGCTCTTGTACTCACTTTCCTCATTTATCTAGAGGAAAATAGTTTTTTATTCAGGCATGTCCAAGGGTCAGCTTCCAGTGTTCTCTCCTCTCTATCTGATGAATCTGGGCATCTTGGGGCAATGTAGAAACTGCCTCATGTACACAGACAATCCTCTCCTCCTATCACCCAACACTACAACCTGTGAGAGATGCACTTATCTAGCCAAACTGTAGGTAAAGCTCTCTCCAATCAAGACTGAACTTGACAGTCAAGAGGAGAAGGTAAACACTTGCACCACACCACACTCATCACATAGTCTCACTAAATCTACACCACCAAAATCCACACATCGAAACACAAAACATTCGCAGAGGCTCTCAATAATAATCTGCTCAAGCAACAGAGACCTCCAAAGCAGAAATGCAAGCAACCTCCAACCCCCAACACAACCCAAATGACACATAGCCCGCAGACTCAGTGTGCCACTCAACCACAGCCAATAAGGCAAAACAATGTACCCAACACACTAGTCATAGATGACTCTATAGTCAGGCACACTGATGTCCCACTCACCAGGCTAAACAAGGAGAAGGTTACTGTTAGCTGCCTGTTGGGTGCCAGGATCTGCCACAAAACCCACGCACTCAGGTCACTCCACAACATGTACAAATATGACTCTGTCATTGTCTATGTTGGTGTGAACGACCTGAGACATACCTCCCTGAACTACATGAAAAGAGACATGGAGGAGCTCTCCAATCTTGTAGCCCAGGCAGGTATGATCCTAGCCCTGAGTAGCATTCTGCCATCACCCAGAATGATGCCACAGTACAAGGACAAAATGACTGACTTCAGCAATTGGCTAAGCTTCTTGTGCCATTCTAAAGGGATCCAGTATCTGTCTGCCTGGGATAACATGGTCGACAGACCACGATGCTTTGCCAGAGATGGCCTGCACCTGCACCCCTGGGATTCTGGATACTGGCTAAGGTTCTTGCTGCCCCTATAGTGCCTTTTTTAGGCAAGGTTCAAATGACAAATTCACCACCGCAACAGAAACAGGCAAGCAAAAACTGAGGGTGATGCTACTCAATGCTAGAAGTCTAAATCTCAAAATGCACTCACTCAAGGCACTCCTTAAAATGGAGAACATCGATATCTGTGCAGTGACTGAGACCTGGTTCAAGGCTCCAGGGAGCACCCCTGCACTACCAGGCTATAACTCATACCACACTTTTCGGCCATGTAACTTGGACCGAAACACCAAAGGTGAAGGTGTGTCCATATTCATTAAGGATATCCACACCTCCAGGCTAGTTGTTCAGCATAATGCAGCTGAGGTTATCCAAGTGCAACTAACTCTGGGCAAAACTGCAATCCAAATTGTAGCTTGCTACAGATCACCCACCATGCCCCAGGATTCCCACTCCTCTTTTCTTGATATACTGGAAAATATTAGGGTTCAACCAAACACCTTAATAATGGGCGAATTCAACTACCCCACCATTAACTGGGAAAACTACTCATGTACCAACTCCTTCACTCAACACTTTCTGGAATTCATAAACTCCAATGCCCTGGATCAACTTATCCACACCCCCACCACAGGCAACAATATCCTAGATCTAGTCATTACCAACATGAGTGACAGGTGCTCCACACCTGAAGTCAATGCCTCATTGGTCCTATCTGACCATAAGCTAATTACCCTAGATATCCACATCCTGCCCCCACCCCCCATTAAGGAAACCATGGTAAAAAATTTCTCCAAAGCCAACTTCATGCTTCTTAAGACAGAAGTGGTGAACTTCATGACTCCCATGCAGATGGACAATACAGTTATGACTACTGAATCCTACACAATTGCACTTAAAAGCACTTACATGAGTACATGGATCATGCTATCCCAAACAGAACCAAGACGCTATCCTCCCAAAAAAAAAAGGAAGCCAGTCTGGTGGTCCCCTGCCATAAACAAACTGTACAACAGAAGGAAGAAACTGTTGCAAAAGTGAGCAAAATCCCATGAGAGGAGGAGCTCCCTGGTCAGCCTCAGTAAGAAGCTGCGATCCCTGATAAAATCTTCCATAGCTAGTTATGAAAACAAAATAGCCACTGATTCTAAAGACAACCACAAAGCATTCTATAGCTATGTCAAGAATCTCAATGGCAACACTCAGATCTGCTCTGAGTTACAGCACAATGGCACTAAATATACAGACCCAACAGATATTGCCAACACCCTGGCAGATAGGTTCAGTGCTAACTTTACCCCCCTCTCACCCCTTAAAGAGCCCATCTCTATACTGGAAGAATGCAAAGTTCCTGTAATCACGGCTGCACAGGTAAAAAGCACACTCTCCAAAGCCAAGAACACAGCATCCATGGGACCAGACAACATCCCATGGTGTGTTCTACATGAACTACAGAACGAACTGGCACCCCACCTAAGTACCATGTTCAATCACAGCCTCACCTCAGGTTTTGTGCCTGCTGAATGGCGCACAGTGACAGTTATTCCAATCCACAAGGGGGAAGCCACCACGGACCCCGGAAACTACCGCCCTATTAGCCTGAAAAGCCTGATCTGCAAGGCCATGGAACGTATCAACATGGAACTTATAAACAAAGACCTTGATAATCTCCAGACTCTGGACCCCACCCAGTTCTGGTTTGTAAAAGGCAGATCATGTCTCCTAAACCTGATAGACTTCTTTGAAGCACTCACCAAAGCCGTAGACAAGGGTAAGGTGGTTCACACAGCCTATCTAGATCTTGCCAAGGCTTTCGACACCATCCCCCACTCTGGAATTATAGATAAACTCACTAAACTAGGTATAAATCCCTATGTCACAAGATGGGTTGCTAACTGGCTCACTGACAGAACCCATACTGTGAAAGTAGCAGACTCCAAATCTGACTTCAGACCAGTGACACGTGGAGTATCACAGGGTTCAGCCCTGGGTCCTCTCCTGTTTGGTATCTACTTCTCTGAAGTACAGGCTAACACAGAAGGTCTTTGGCTAATGAAGTTTGCAGATGACTGCAAACTAGGAGCCATAATCGAAACTCCTAACGATGTGGACATCCTACAAAAGGGCCTCACTGAGACAGATGCCTGGTGTCAAAGCCATGGCCTCAAGCTCAATGCCAAAAAGTGCATTGTCATCCCCTTTGGTAAAAACTCTGTACCCATGAACTACAACATAGGTGGTAGTATACTTAACACCGAAAGTGTGATAAGAGACCTTGAGACACAGGTGGATAGTAGTCTCTCCTTTGATAATCACATCGCCACAGTAGTCAGAAAATCCTTCTGCATGGCACACCTCATCACAAAAGGTTTCTCATCCAGAAAAAAAGAGGTCATTGTTCCCCTCTACTCATCACTCATTAGACCCGTTATAGAATACAACGCCCCTTTTGGTATGTACCTCACAAGACATTTACAACAACTGGAAAGGCCACAGAAATACCTCACAAAGAGGATTACCGGCCTCAAACAGATGCCCTACGCAGACCGTCTCAAAAAACTCCAGCTTTACTCCGTCGCATATCACCTACTCAGAGGTGATCTCTGCCTAACATACAAAGCTATGTCAAACCCGGAGCTGTTGGACATGCTCCACTTAAAGAAATCCCAATCCCTCCGAGCTACACGCTCTAGGGACCTAAACCTTGTCACCACAATAAACAGAACATGCTGGAGGGATAGATTCCTGTCCCAGAGACTTCCCATACTCTGGAATAAACTACCTATCTATATCAAACAAAGCTCCTCATTAACACTCTTCAAGAAAAATCTTGATGATTGGATGGGAAATAGGAAATTCACCCCAGGGATCACCTCTGTAGCTCTGCTCAACAGTGGCTCAGGAAAATAATTTTCTTGGGTGGCAAAGGCTAGGGTACCTTTTTGGCTGGGCTTGTATAGGCCCCAGGGCTGATAGCCTAGTACCTACCTATGAACCTATGAACCTATGTACTATACAATGTAATAGTGGTCATTTGATTCTCCATAGGTGCTGCATTCTATACAATGTGCACTTGGTCACATGACTCTCTATAAGTCCCATATACTATACAATGTGTAGGTGGTAACATTACTCTTCATAAGTGCCATGTACTATACAAAGTACTGGTGGTCACATGAGTCTCCATAAGTATCATGCACAATACAATGTACTTGTAGTCACACATGCACCACAAAAAGTATTACTTTACATATTATTATTAAAAGACACATATTCCAGGAAATCTACCAGTGCTTTTCTATCTACAAAAATCTACAAATATCTACAAAATAAAATTTTAACAGCGCTTATCTACCAAAAGATCTCCTTCAATAAACAACATTAATTCAAGAAATTAACTATGATTGTTTTTTTTTTTACTTCTCCTTCAGATTATTTGGATTTTCATCACAAACGTTTTTTTATCCTAAGGAAGGCTATTATGAGTATTACCTCTTCACAAATGAACTAGCTTGCCCAACTTGGGTTGTAGCTTAGCTCTGTCTTTCTGCTTTTAGTTTCCTAACCATGTTTGCAGATCCACAGGTCCACTCATGCAGTTATTTCAGAGCTAGCCACTATAAGAGGTGCTACTCTGGTGTATCTGCACAGACAAATATCTACAAAATTCTGGAAACCTTTAATTTCAGAGCATCCCAGAAGCATATGTTGCAAAGTTTCCTATTTCTTCCACATACTTTGGTTTATTAATTGATTTTTGTTGTTAACTTTTGCAACAGCTGTCCTACTTAGTTATTTTCAGTTGTGACCCGGGCCAGGTGGCAGGCATAGACAGAGAATAATATAAGTCATAGCATGAATGTTAATTATGAGCACATAAATATAAGTGATATGTCATTAACAGTATTATATTTAATAAAGAAATGTATCATTTGCAAATAAAATATGTAAATGAGTCATAGATATCTGAGTGTCTGAAAGGGAAAAATGTCATCCTAATATAATTGAATAAATGCATGTACAATATGTACAATTCTGTTCCTAGGTTCATAGGTTCATAGGTAGGTACCAGGCTATTGGCCCTAGGGCCTATATAAGCCTAGCCAAACAGTACCCTGGCTTTTGCCACCCAAGAAAATTATTTTCCTGTGCCCCTGTCAAGCAGAGACACAGAAGTGATCCCCAGGGTGAATTTCCTATCTCCCATCTAGTCATCAAGATTTTTCTTGAAGAGTGCTAATGAGGAGCTTTGTTTGACATAGATAGGTAGTTTGTTCCAGAGTATGGGAAGTCTATGGGACAGGAATCTATCCCTCAGGCATGTTCTGTTTATTGTGGTGACAAGGTTTATGTCCCTAGAGCATGTAGCTCGGAGGGATTGGGATTTCTTTACGTGGAGCATGTCCAACAGCTCTGGGTTTGACATAGCTTTGTATGTTAGGCTATGAGGAAGTCAAAGAATAGATTGTGTATATATCATACATACACAAGCAGAATTTCTTGGAATGATGCGAAGGAAGAGGACATAGTTAAATAAGAATTTCAGTAAAGTATAAAGTCTGGTACTGCTTAATTAGGGCCGGTTTTGAGTATATACATCCAGCTGTGGTAAACTTATCTTGTGCTGTATTTTAAATCCACCTTAACTGGCAGTTTACCATGACTCAACAGCCAGACAAAATCCCAACACTTAAATCCTAACAAGCCTCAGTAATTTATTTGTCCCCCAAACCACATAAATTCCTCCCATTTTTTGCAAATCGGTAAGATGAAATTTTGGCTTCTAACTAACAAATTCAGCTGGTGTATGCCCAGCAGCTGGTAAAGGTGTATTTCTGCATTCATGTCAAAACAGATAACACTTCATCAGGGCTGATGAATCATACTTTTAAGAAAATGTTTTTCATTGTTAACAAATCAACAAACAAATAAATAAATCAATAGTAAAAGGGGAACAAATGGAATGCCAGGTAACAACTGGGAGACTGATGGCTCAGAGTGTGAGAAATGATTCTCAGAGAATCAGTCATGAGAATAAAGACACACTACCTCCTGCGGTTAAGGCTGGATGGGGCAAAGCAAAGTCAGAGATCTAAAGGGCAAGGACTGAAGATAGACAAAACCTAAGGACACTGATAGGATTTTGCAAGAAATGTGAAATCTTGAATAAATATTGTGCACTTTGAGTATTGTGAAAGCATTGTGTTAACACATGGCTCTGGGCTTGACTCCTGGCTCATTCTACAACAACTATAGAATTAAATGAAATTAGATGAAAGTTAAGGACAAAAACATAGTATTTCTCATCTTCCTGTGAAGGCAGCATATAAAGTGGGTTGTACAATTTTGAATGAGTGGGTGGCAACATATTTCTTCTTTGGTGTAGTACTCAAAATATTAAATTCTTACCTATGAGCAATTAAGTAAAATTTATTCTTTATTGTTATTGATTTCTTGTATTGTTTGTAATGTGCTTGCGTAAATTAACTTTTCTCCATGGGCCTCCACTGAAAAAGGGCCACTGGCCCAGTCAGACATCTCCAGTAAACAAATGTAAAATAAATAATAATAAATAAATTTTCTAGGCTATCTAGTTTTAACAAAACAAAGACTTAAAATGGCCATGACTTCTAGGAAAATTTTAGACAGATTTATTGAATACATCCACCTACAATAAAAAAGTGAGAAACTTGAAAATGTAAAATGTTATTTTTAGGCTCATTCCTAACACAGACTTGTATACACATGTTGTAGCCTATGTTCCATCACAGCTATTCTTACAGTATTGAAAACAATACTTTATAATGACATTGTTTGTTAATTTAAAAAGTATCAAAAACGTTACAATTGTCTGTTTGTAATATATCTCTGTGATAACCTTACAAAAACATTTCATCCTTTGATCTAGCACCTTTCATTAGAGTATGTTGTAAAATTGACAGTGTAAAGAGTTTTTGCTTATATGGTATTTCTGTTTTTTGGGTAACCAGTTAAGCATGTCAGTTCTATTTGCTGACATCTGTTGATAAAAATCTTGTCTTAACTCATTGTTACATTGTATCATGACTGTTTGATAAAGTTTGTATAACTGTTTTCAATTTGGCAACATGAAAAGCAACATTTTGCTAATGATTATTTAGTACAAATAAAATACATTGATATATCAAAGGGATTAATTAGATAGTAGCGGTAGTTGATGTTTTATTATTAAAATATAATTTCGGATAAGAGTTTTTGTTTATAATTTGCTATATACTGAATCACACTGGAAGGGGATATCTGTGTGGTGTTCATTTTAAAAATCCTATGTGTCTTAAATTGCTTTGAAAAAGGATGAAAGGGGAAATTTCAGCCCCCTTGGATGCAAAACATGCTACCATCTTCACCAGAAACAAAAAGTATTAAAGTGATCGATGTAGTATATTGGCAAAAAAAATACGTTTAATATATGGTCTCACAAGCCAAGTTCTGAGTGAAATTCATTTTTGTAGTAGTTTCTGGAAATGCTGAACAAAGCTGTGAATAGTGAGGAAATTCATATTGCATCTCTCTAGTTGTATGTGTAATGAATAAGATGCAAAGACTGTTATTATAAGCAAGGCAGAGAAGAAGATGCCATAAATGTAGCAGTCATTGATATGTGCACATTGCCTTTAATGCTGATAAACATTTCAAGTGTTTTCAGTAAAGCCAATTGGAAAATGTATGTCTAAATGAAAGCAGATGTATACCGTGCCATGAGGAGGGAAACACCTTTTCAGGATGTGTTTGAGGTGTCTGTGTGTAACAATGGGACAGAGCATCATTAATGAGAGCAACAGGAGAAAAACAAGGAAGTAGAATATGAACAGGAGATAAAGGAGATGGGTGAGGAAGGAGGGGAAGAAGAACTAGAGGAAGAAGATGCATATGGAAAAATAAATGAGGGAAAAGGTAGAAAAATGAATGAAGACTGCAAAAGGATAAACAGGAAAAACAGTAGAAAAATGATGAGAAAAAAATATACAGGAGGAAATAAGTGTAAATGGAGAAAGAATATTCAACCCTATGGGGTAAAGAGGCAGCAAAGGAAAGGTGCCAGCAAATAAGCATGAAAGGAGATTTGTCATTACCTAGACAACTGGAGTAATGGAAAGAACTTAGTGGTGACAGCTGTAAAAAAATCTAGACATACTGTGAGTGGAGGGCAGAGGTCCTAAGGAATTTAATCAAGAGATCTGAAGGAAAAATGTAGAAAAAGAAGGATTGGGTACAAAGGTAATTATACATGGAAATAAGAATTGAGGATTGGATTCAGACAGGCCAATTGGAGTGGACAGTGGACAATGTAGTCAGCTGATAGTGATAACTGGAGAATTGAAAAGTGGAAACAGGAAAAGCAATACACAAATTATGTACCATAAGAAAGATACAGTAGCATGAGTGTAATCAACTGCAGATACAAGTTAATTCCCCATGAAACAGGAACAAGGTAAGCTAGGTATTTCTTTGATTGGTAATAATTCAGAAGTATAATGTCCTCTTTTGAAACACTGGTTACACTGAATGTGGGAACATGCTGTCAGTAACAATTAGCATGTATGAAACCAACACGACATAAGATGGACAGCTGCATGGCTTACAAACAGGACATAGCAAGCATCATTAGCAACTGGACAGGTGAAATTCTTGGTTACAGACAGGGCTCTGTCTTAGGCCCTTACTTGTTTAGATTGCATCTTCAGACCTAACTTTTTCATCTCAGGTGTTCTACAGTCTATATGCAGATGACCTGAAATTGGATAAACTGATTACATGTGTTATAGATACGGCATATCTGAAAAAGAACTTGACTAAGTTGACCGTTTGGGCACAGGAGAATAATAGGCTGATAAATACATAAAAAACTAAGCACATGAAATTTGGGATACACAAACTGAAAGGTGAAAATTTAATACAGCACACAATGATTGAAACTGTAGACTCATTTAAGGACCTGGGTATATGGGTAGATCCAACTATGAGTTTTTCTAATCATATCAACCAACTAATTAAGTGATAGTTATAAAACTATAGGTATAAAATATTAATAAAGTCTATGAAATCAGAAATGATGAGGTTTGTTAGTTACATTAGACCTAAACTTGAGTATGACATAACAATATGGAAACCTTATAAGAAAACAAGCATGAGTAAACTGGAAAGAGTACAGCAGAACTATACCAAGGCATCCATGGATGTGGAAATTTAAGTTAATATGAAAGACTAAAATATCTGAAGTTGTACAGTGTCTCTTATAGATATCTAAGAGGAGATCTTATTCATGTATAGGACATTTAGAGACAACCACCTCTGGGAATTTTGTGGTTATCAAAAGTAGCAGGGAATTATCAGACAACCTATGTAGAAGATTCTATAGGAATGAAACGTGCATTAATTGGTTCTCCGAGGGAGCAGCTGATGCATGGAACAGACTGACAAATTACATTAAAGCAAGTACTAGTTTAGATATTTTAAGAGCAGCCTGGATACTTATTATGGGAACAAGTGTTTTGGTATATTGGCAGGCTAGAAGGGCATTAACGCCTGTCCTTGAAATATTTATATGTATGAGTAAGAGAACTACTATAATACTCCTGTCAATGAAAACTGAATAAATTTTGATAGAAGGAATAATTTAGCTTCTCTTGAGGTATCTCTACTTTTAGTGTTGGTTTTGTCCACTTATGTGAATGTTATTACACTATGCTCATAACTAAATGGAAAAAGATGGCAGACACAAGTAAACATGTGATCTATAAAACTAAAGATACAAATATAATTTTAATCCCAAATGATTTTCAGAAATCATTCATCCTGATAACATAAAGTACATGAAGAATGTTTAGACTCTGTATTTGTTAAGCAGATATTTATTTTCATGTTATTGTTACTACACTAACTAGGAAACAGAAAATAGGGGGCCCAAAGGGCAGATGATAAAATCAGCAAGCAAAGGAGAGCAGTATTGCTGGAAATGAATTCATCCTCAAGTCTTAATGAGTAACTTCATAAGGTGGACTGTGTTTTTACAAAATCTCACCAAGACAACACTGATATATAGACTATATTTTATATAGCATAGATCATGGATGGCAGTAGGTTAAAAAATAAAAAAAGACAGCTGGGTGCACAAGTCCTAGGATAAAAACGTGCCCAATCCTGGTAGGCACACTTGTGCCAGGACTGGAAAAAATGATAGTGTAGCATTCTCAAGACATGGAAACATTCCTACAGGCTCAGGTGGAGGATGGCCCCCCAGTTGTAGAAGGAAGTAGTAGTCCTGACTGACAGGTTCAGACTGACAGGCCAAAAAAGAGCCATAAAGATGATAGAATAGATTACTGAGGGATAACAAAGAAATTATGTATTGTTACTATTAAGCAAGAAGCACAGAAATTCCAGACAGAAGATATACAAAATGATTAAAAGATAAATTAGAGGAATAAAAATACTTGCACAAGAAAAACTGTCAAAAGCTTCAAATACAAATTTGTGTTCATTAATACAACAGATTCATGAAAAACATTATATAGACCAAGAAACCTTGGGCCATTTGGAAAAAGAAGTAACTGAGGAAGTGTGAAAATAAAAAAGAACAAAATTGAGAGATTTTTGAAAGCTATAAAAAAGAAATATGGTCATGGGGAAAAAGAGAGATCTTATATGGTGCCATATTTATGCAAAGGAAAAGCCAAATTAATTAATACAAAAAGCAGTTCCAAAGATATTCAAAGAGAAATGCAGACAAAGGCACCAAGATGTGGAAAATTTCACAATATAAAAATAAGATCACAAAGGGGGTACCTAGAACAGAATATTAGTAAAGTAAAAGTTAAAAAAATAGAAGCTTAAATTGTGGAATACTTGCAAAGTGAAGGATTTAGTGTAGAAAGTCTAATACAGGTTATCACACAGCATGCTGGAACAACAAGTCCCGCAAGGAAAAACAGGAGGAGCAGGAGACATCCGAAGAAGAAATATAGACATGGAAAAGAAAAACAAGTTTAATATGGTGCAATATTTATGCAAAGGAAAAAGCAAAACTAATCAATACAAAAAAGCAGCACCAAAGATATTTGATGAGAAATACAGATAAAAGCTTCCAGATATGGAAAAGTTTACAATACAAACACTAAGAAAACAAAGGGGGGACATAGAAAAGAGTATTAGTAATGGAGAAGTTAAAGAAATAGAAATTGAAGTTATGGATTAACTGCAAAGTAAAGGATTTAGTGTAGAAAATCTAACTCTGATAACATCACAGCAGGATAGAGAAATGGATCACCAAATTAAGGAGAAACCAGTGGAGTGGGAAGCATCTGATCAATTGCCATATGAAGGCATTTTGGAGCCTTCAGTAGGAAACCAGTAAAAAAGTTCAGTTGGAGTTGCACAGCAAGGGAAGGAATAGGAAACTATGGCAACTCTTGACACAGCTAATGTGGAGTGATAGGCCAGTGAGTTGCCATATGAAAGAGCAAAGGATGGGACAGGGTGAGGATGAAAAGAATATGACAAAGTAAAATTTTCTGGAACTTTCTGTAGAACGCCCACAGGAAACAGAGAACAAAGAATGTGCCCTTGGTTTAGAAGAAAGTGATCTAAGGGAAGAATTGCTTGATTTAACAAAAATGGATATACATATTAAGATCAATGAAAGAAATAAACTACAGAAAGTCAATAAGACCCCAAATTTTTGAAGTTTGATAAAACAAATGAACACAGTAATCAAGACTGTTGACAGAAATTCATACAATATAACAGAAGTAAAGAGGATATATTACTGTGCACCTAAATTAATAACAGATAAAGTCTTATCACAAAAACACAGGGCAGTAAGGGAAAGGAAGGGGAGAAATAAAATGCCATCATGGAAGTATCAAATAGAGAAAACTATAAAGCAATTAAGATAAAAAGTGTTGTTGTTGTTCAAAAAATACAGAAATGGAAAGAGATCAACAAAACTACTCAGAAAGATAAACGTGATAAAAGCAATGCACAGTATCAGAACAGATCAGTATCCACAGACAGGAAATCATACAAGATATGCACATAAATCTAAAGTAAAAGTACAAATTAAGCAATTTACTGATGACCCCAAAAAATGTATAGAGACTTGGGAAACAAAGCAAAAGGAAACACCACCAAAAAAAGAAGAAATAGATAGATTTTGGAGAAATATCAATGAAGATCCTGTGGAATATAACAAAGATGCTAAATGGATAGAAGAAGTAAAAGAAAGAATAAGAAGTTCAAATGTACAGGATATGAAATGGGGTGAAGTAACAGCCAGAGAGCCTGAAACAAAGTTAAGAAAAGCCTCTAATTGGAAAACCCTAGGCCCAGATGAAGTACCAAACTTCTGTCTAAAAGTATTAACATCTTTGCTGCATCCTGGCTTCAGCAATCACATTTAACAATGAACCCAAAGAAAACAAAATGAATGCTATCCATACATAAAACCAAAAAACCTAATTGATCACCTTTCATGGTTACCTCAACAGACAATACCAATGGTGGCACTAATTTACTAGGTGTCACCATAAATAACAGCTTAAACGTCAACCTTCACTTTCAACAAGTAATACAGAAAATTCCTCCAAAACTTGGGTTACTATATAGAGCCAAGCCTTTCCACTCTGATCTAGGCTATAAAACTACAGCAATGACCTACCTTCTCCCATATCTCCTTCATGCCACCTCTATATTTGATAACCTGCAAGCAGCTCAGATTGATAGGCTCAGACAATGTTACAATGAAACTGCCAAATGCATTGCTAATCTCTCCAGCAGGGCACAAACGCTGCTGGCTAGAACCCATTCAAGCTACACCAGCTTAAAACAGCCTACAACATTCTTTACCAACCAAAAACATAACCCTCCTAAATCCACTCCTTCTACAGATCTCCGATTTACAGACAAACTTCCCACACTCGCACAAAAGTATTAAAATTCATTTTGGAGATTCTGTCTACTCAAACTACATTTCTAAATTCTGGAGCCAAATTTCTGCTAACTTTAGACAACTATAGAATTTCCATCACTTAAAATCTTATCTTTAAACTTTCCTCATTGACTTCTGGCTATGTACCCGTCTCTGTCCTCCAAGACATCACATCACCAGAACCTCCTGCCCCTATTGACTAATTTATTTTCCTGTAACATACACCGATCTACCTACTATAATATATACTTCAAATACTTTACTCCCCTGTATATAACCCTCCTACTTTCCTCTTCCTCATATATCATGTCATACAATTCCCCTACATATATTGCCCATTGAGCAAACCCCCCCAAATGCCCCCATTTATATTATGTATACATTTTCTGTTACTATCTCATGCCATGTGCAAACTGTTGCAATCACTGCCTTAGTTTATCAGTCAGTGTGAGCTATTCAATGAACATCATGTCTTTTTTCTCTTCTATATTCATATACTGCCCTTTTGACGTCATTATTGTTTGTCCACTGTACCGTGCTGACTTTACGATACTCCTTCTTTTTTTTAATTCTGTGTATTGATTCTGTGAAATGTTCTTAGTATATGATTCTCATCTTGCATTGTTCAATGCTGGAGTTTTAAATGCTATGTACATATTATGTGAATTTCTTCTTTTATTTATAATGCTGAAGGTTTTCTCTGTAAGCTTCCTTTGAAAAAGGGATCTTCTTGCCTGAGTCAGACTTTTCCAATAAACAAATATAAATATATAAGGAAGAGAAGGCCAGGGAATGATTTAAAACACCCGGGAAATCATCAAGTGCTTAAAAATAAAGTACATAATAAACTCTTATTGGAAGAATATCATTAAAGTTTTTGTTTCTTGCAAGTGAATGTTCAGAAGAGAATGACCAAAGCTATGGATAGGAAATTAAAAAAAAGACAGAGATAAAAAAATGATAAGGGCTGCAAGATGAATTCTCATTGTGCCTCAAGAGGCTGCCCCTCCTTTCAGCTGCTCCATCAAGTATAATAAGAAAGTGTATTTTTTGTATTTAAAGTGTATTTTTTGACGTGATTTTGGTACTGGTGCTGTGATAGATTGTTGTTTATGTGATGTTGGCTTCAGATTTGGAGGAAATAAAAAAGAGATGTTTCCTGAGGAGTAGACACAATTTGGGAGTTAAGCCACTGATAATGAGTCTCAAAACATGAAGAAACCACCAGGTGAATGGTCAGTCATAAGGACATTAATAGAACTTGGTGGTGGGATAGATTTGTGTCCCAAAGACTCCCCCGTCTGTGGAATAAACTCCCTCTCTATGTCAAGCAGTGTACCTCTCTAGCCCTGTTTAAGGGGAACCTAGATGACTGGATGAGAAACAGAAAATATTCCCTTGGGATCCCACCTGTGTCCCTGCTGGACAGGGGGAAACAGCTGCTGACTTTGAAGGAACATGGGCGAAATTCTTGGCTAGGCTTATAAGGGCCTCCAAGCCAATATCCTGGTATCATCCTATGAACCTATGTAGAAAGCAGACACAGAAATTGCCCTGAAAGTAGTCAGGCCAAAAAATTAAAGATGCATCTGGACTTCTGAATCATTGCACAATAAAAGTGACACGTTTTAAAATAGCAGTGAATGTTTTGGTGTCATTTCAAGAAAAGATGTACAAAATACATCATAGGTTCATAAGTGAATACTAGGCTAACTGTTCTGAAGAGCCATTTTAAGCTTAGTCAGTAACTTGATGTCTTACTCAAACCTTGTACCTTGTATGTATGAGGTTAAGACCTTAACCATTATACCAAACCCATACACACATGTCAAACATAGCAGAAAAAAAACATCTTCTATAGAACAGAGATAGTTATAGGTTCAAAGGTGTTTACTAGGCAAACGACCATAAGGGCCTCTTTAAGCCTAGTCATGCATTACAAGTCTTTGACAAGTTCTGATACCCTTGATAAATGTAAGCAGGGGCATGGGAGATGAAATATGTACAAGCAAGGGCCTGGGAGATTAACCATTTACAGGCTGCCTGTGTCCATTAGAGACATAGGTGCCAAACTAGGGATAAATTTCTTATTCTCCATCCAACTGTCCAAGTTACACTTGAATTGGATTAGGGAGGAGCTCTGCTTCACATGGACGGGGAGCCTGTTCCACATAAGGGTTAGTCTCTAGGATACATACCTATCTCTCCAGTAGGTCCTATTTATATCACAGGCAATGTTTAAGTCTTTAGAATGGGTAATTCTGCTGCTATTTGTTTTGTGGATATGCAGGAGCTCCATCAGAGTGGGGCCTGACAATCTCCCATCAACAGTCTCTATGAGACAGAATACAGGGAAAGAGCCTTGAGGCGGTCTGCATAGGACATGTTACTAATGCCCTGTAGTCTTTTAGTGAGTTATAAACAAAGAGATTATGTCTAGATCTAGGAATGTTATTGTCTACTCTTTACTCAGTCCTCATTAGGCCATTTGCTGAATATAATGCCCTCTTTGGCATGTATCTGTCCAGACACATTCAACAACTGGAACACCCACAGAGATATCTTACTAAAAGGTTACAAGACCTAAATAACATATCCCACATGGACTGACTTAAAGCCCTGTCACTGTATTCTACAGACTGATAAAAGGTGACCCGTATCTGGCATGCAAGGCATCCTCTGACCCATTACTGATGGATTTACTGCACAACATCACCAAGTCATATAGTATCAGAAATATTCATTCTAGGGATCTAAACCTCTTCTGCAACATCAACAGAATGTTTTGGGGGGAATAGGTATTTCTCACAGAAGATACAGCTACTGTGGAACAGACTCCCCATACACATAAAAAAGTTCTTCCCTGTCCATATTGAAACACAACTTATATCTATGGATGGGAAATAGAAAATTTACCCCAGAACTGCCCCCTGTACAACTAATGGACAAAGACATCTCCTAAATGCTTTATCCCATGGATGGATCCTCTCAAATTATCTCTGGGATGATCCCAATTATTCTCATCAGGAATAATATATAATTATCGACCATGGGATGGGTAAAGCCCATCCATAGCAAAATAGGATAGGTTATTTTAAGCACAAAAGGGAAAGTTGCTAGGCTTAAAATTGCCCACAAGGGCAGCTAGCCTAGTGCATACCTATCAACCTATAAGATAAAGTAAGGAGGCAAATTTTGTGATTGAGTGCGGTTCTGAAAAGAAAAGCATTTGACTGATGTTTGTGAAAACCACGGTGACTTTTCTAAGAGACTTCTGGGCACCGGCAAAGCTTACACATTGCCTTCAGCAGAGGCTGAAAGGGTTGCAGCAGAATGAGAGGGATTCTGGCTCAATCTGTAACTTGATGAGAAGAAAAAGTTTTATCACAACTGTGGAAACCTGGTAAAAACATAATTTCAAGAGATGAACAGTGTTTGTGGATCATGGTTTCTCTTAGACTACTATGCTGCAAAAACGTAGAGTTTTGGGTGAAAAAAATTATGTTGACAGCATAAATTAAGAATTATAAGCTCAAAAACGTTGTACTCTTTGCATTAATTTTGTGGAATGTTCTTATTACATGACTCTTATCTTGTATTGCACTATGCTGTACACATATTATGCAAATTTCTTCTTGCACTTTGTAACACTAGAACTTTACTCCCCAGGCCTCCTCTGAAAAAGGGATCTTCTTGAATTGGTTGGACTTCCCAGTAAACAAATAAAAACTAAATAAAAATTAATTCAGAAGGAAAGGAAAGGATGAGGGATGATTCTAAACACCCAGGGTACTGTCCAGAGCTCACAAATTGTGTTGAAGGTGTTTTTTTCCAGCTACAGTCCAAAGGTTTACCTCAGGTCAGTCAGGGAAGATCATGTTACAATGGTTGGCGCTGATGAGGGCTTATTTAAGGCAGGAATCTGTAATAACTGGTATCGTGGATAGTTCTCCTTTCCAAATACAAAACATGTCATCTTGGTATCTTGTATACCAGGTGACATTGTTTTGAAATAGTTGGTCTTTAAACAACAGGTTGTTTTCCCAATAAGCCATGGTGGCATTGGCGAAACTAGCGCCACATGGGGAACCCATGGCCACACCAGTTTTCTGCAGGTAAAACATACCCTCGAACAACATAAAATTATTCTTCAAGACCATTTCAGGTAAAGTCTCGATTATGTAAATGATGTTGTCATTTGCTTTTTTACTGTGCAAAAATTCTCTTACCCATTGTGTGCCTAAATCCTGAGGGATCACTGTGTATAGATCTTTAACATCTATAGTTAGGAAATACACCTCAGGTTGATATTCTAAGGAACTAATGTTTGTAAGAAAACTCCATGAGTCTTTACATATTTGTGGTTCGGTTTCAATAAAAGGCTTTAACAAACTGGCTCACATGCCCCCGGGGATTAATGACAGTATTTCTATTAAAAGCCTGTTAAAACTTCTAACTTTGAATAGATAAAAAAATTGAAAAAAATGTAAACAGATAAAGTTTTTGTACACAATAGTTTAATCAGGAATTAAAGGTTTGTTAATGCAGCGTTTGTGTAATTAGGTACTCTTCTAGTCCTTTTTCACACAATGGAGATCCAGGGAGTTCATAAGTATTTCTATGAATTTAACTTATTTAGTATGAATTTTATTAAGTATTTTAAGCAGAGCATGTTGTTACCAAATTGGTGCAACTTAGTTTTTAATATGTACACATTAAAGTGTGTTTTTAAACACAAGATGAGATAGGACTGCACATTGTTTTGTTTATTTTTTCCTGTTGTATAAGTTAACGAGTTACAATTTGTTACATAAAAGTAGGCTGCGATAATATGTTGATATGGTTACTAACAACATTGCTTAATTGATGACATCACTAACTTTATTAGATAAAAGGCATTGGTTTATCATATTTTAACTGTTTGTCTGAAGAAGGCTAGGCATTGCCCTAGCCGAAAGTGTAATTTATAATAAATAGCACTAACTTTTTTTGGCCGACTTTTATTGTGTTCCGTTCGAGTTCAACAGTTCGTTGGTCATTCATTATTAGCTTTTCATTTTTGTGCACTGGAAATATGTGACAGGAGGAGAGATTCTGTTCAGCTACTGGCGGGGACTTTGATGGGGAAGACATGGTAATGATGGTTAAGGTAACGAAGGGAGGACAGCATACTGGAGATTTTATGATTCAATGCTTAGTGACTTGTTTTTCTTACTTTGAAATGCAAGAACTTATCATTAAGTTAAGAGACTCCTGTAGAAAGCAATCTCGAAGAAGATGAAACAACAGTCGAGCAGTCATGTACTTAGACTTTAAGATTTTGGGAGGCCTACAGATGTTTACTCAATTTTAACCTTTTGTTCAAAGCAACTAAATCATTTAAAATACTTTGCATGTGGGTTATGCTCAGAACAGCAATAAAACTATTACTGTTGTTTATTAATACTTTATGATGTCTGAACTCATGGGACTGTGTTATACAATTGTTAATATGAAAACATAATCATTGTTATTCTTTTAACCGATACCCTGTTCCAAATGTTTTCATATGAGGAGGCATTTAAAGTTTCATCAATGTGTAAATCATAATGTCCAAACTGTTATTTGTGTATCTATGTGTGTTTGCAGTTTCAAAGTTAAGCTTGCATGTTTGTTCATAATGATATTTCAATGCATCTCTGTCTGAACAAGCTATTGATTTGACACTGTAACAGGTGGTTGAAATTTATAGTTGACCTTTAAAATAGTTTTCTTTAAAATTTGAGATGTAAGGATTTATTAATCCTGTATTGTACATCGAGTTATATCATTATCAGGAGTGCTTCAATTCTTCAGGGAATTAATATTTGTCCTATAAAAGCATATTTAAAAATTTAGCAAATTTTTACAATATTATTTGAAATGAGAGACCCATTAGGAATAATTTTAGGTGATCTACTATGAGCTGTTGGCTGCAATATGATACTTTTTTGGTCGAATGCCTGACCTGATTCATTGATATTTTAAAAATTATAAAGACTGTAGTGTCTAATACATTTATTAATGGATCTTATGAGCCAGCTGATATGCAATCAGAATGGATACTCTATTTCCAAGGTCAAGAGTTTTAGATGTATTCTGCGAGTGCTTGTCCATTACTGTTAAAAAGGCTTTGGCGTCAGTTTGAAGGCTTGTAAGATGGAAGTCTGATAAGATTCACTAGTATTAAACCCTATATATATATATATATATATATATATATATATATGTGTGTGTGTGTGTGTGTGTATACAAAAAAGACACACACACACACACACACACACACACATATATATATATATATATATATATATATATATATATATATATATATATATATATATATATGGATCTACGTTCTTTTATCGACAGTACGGTTCATTGAACCATACTTTGTCAAACTCACTTCCACAAAAGTGCATTCCATCAAAAATGCACTTTCGCGGAATAAACAAATCAAAAAAAAAACACACACTACACAGTATATATATATATATATATATATATATATATATATATATATATATATATATATATATATATACATACACACACATATATATATGTGTGTATATATATATATATATATAGTATTATATAGCACGTCTGTCTTTTGGGGATTAATGCTAGTGAGTCTGCGGTTTAATTGGGTATTGGACTTGTAACAATAAGTTTGTTTTGTCATGTTTGGTAATTTCTTATTCATTACTATTACATAGCAGAAGAATTTGTGTGACTGGTGCTTCCATGTAAGTGAGGTTGTGGTAACTATATAGGATAACTCATTGTGATTGGCTGAGACATTGTCCTTCAGATGAGATGTTAAACTGAGACAAGGCCCCATATGTCTGAGATGGTGGTTACACAGGTGAATGTAAAATAAGTTTCCTCTTCTAGAGAGTTATTGTTATTGTTATTGGCTACTACACATTTGCAATAGAAGATTCCACCACATACAAGGTTGGTTGCCGATTATTTGTTTTGTTTTTTTAAGGAAGACAGAGCTTAAAGTCCCAGTTCCTGGTGCAATAGTTTGCCTTGATTTTAGTTTGAATCTAAAAGATATCATGGCACCTACCGAAAAGAGTAGATGTCCTTTATTTTAAGAACAACATATTAACATTATTTACAATATTTAAATGTTAATGATTTTAATAAAGTTCAATATATTACATATGTACATATGTTTGCAAACTTTCTTTTATACTTTCAGCCTTTCTAAGAATACACAATTAATTCTCACCTGACCCCTCTCTAACTTTCACAACCAGAATCTAATCTTTTTATTATTTCTGCCAAGTCCTATTTAGCATTATACACGATTCCAAATTATCTAAATAGCATTATTTTCCTGTTCATTTTGTCAACATATTCTTTGTTTTTATCTTTATAAAAGCCATATTCAATCATATCCATGCTTATGTCATCTACTGCCTTTATACCATCCAAATAACTTTCTACTCCTAATTTTTTCCATAACTTTACAATTCTTTTACATTTCAAAAACATGTTCCACAGTTTCTTCTTGACCACACTTATAACATACTCTTTCATTTATTTTTACAAGGCATATTAGCTTTCATAGGATTATAGGTCAGTACTAGGCTAATGGCCCTGGAGCCTTTACAAGCCTAGCCCATAGGATTACCCCGGCATCATGCCACCCAACCTTAGTTCCCAGTGCCTCTGTCGAGTAGAACCACTGGAGTGATCCCCGGGATGAATTTTCTATTTTCCATCCACTCATCAAGATTTCTCTTGAAGAGGGCCAGTGAGGTGCTCTGTTTTACAAGTATGGGAAGTCTGTTCCATAGCATGGGCAGTCTCTGGGTTATGAACCTGTCCCTCCAGCTTGTTCTGTTGATTGTGATAATGAGGTTGAGGTCTCTGGAGCATGTGGTGTGGAGGGACTGGGATTTCTTTAGATGTAGCATTTCTAACAGAGCTGGGTCAGACATGGATTTGTAAGTCAAGCAGAGATCGCTTCTAAGTAGGTGATGAGACAGAGAATAGTTGGAGTTTCTTGAGTCTGTCCACATAGGACTCGAGTTTAAGGCCTAAGATCCTCTTTGTGAGGTATTTTTGCGGCCTGACCAGTTGTTGTAGGTGTCTAGTGAGGTACATGCCAAATGGGGCATTGTACTTGATGATTGGACTAATGAGGGAAGAGTAGAGGGAGACAATTACCTCTTTCTTCCTGAATGCAAAACCCTTAGTAATGAGATGTGTCACATAGAAGGACTTTCTGACCACAGTGGTAATGTGGTGGTCAAAAGAGAGGTTGCTTTCAACCTGTGTTCCCAGATCTCTTATAACACCTTCTGTTTTCAGTGGACTACCATCAATGTGGCAATTCATGGGAACCGGGTTTTTCCCAAAGGGGATGAAGACACATTTTTTGGCATTGACCTTAAGGCCATGGTTCTGACACCAGTCGTTGGTCTCAGTGAGGCCTTTCTGTAGGATGTCAACATCACTTGGGTAGTTAATAATAGCTCCCAACTTGCAATTGTCTGCGAACTTTGTCAGCCAGAGTCCTTTCGCATTGACCTGGACTTCAGAGATGTAGATACCAAACAGGAGAGGACCCAGGACTGAACCCTGTGGGACTCTACTCATGACATGTCGGCAGTTGGACTTGGAGTCAGCTACTTTCACACTGTGGGTTCTATCTGTGAGCCAGTTTGCAACCCACCTAGTGATATAGGGGTTAATGCCTAGCTTAGTGAGTTTTTCTATGATTCCTGAGTGGGGAATCGTATCAAAGGCCTTGGCCAGATCAAGGTAGGCTGTATGAACCACCTTACCTTCATCCACAGCTCTGGTGACTGACGCAAAGAAGTTGACCAGGTAGAGCAGGCATAATCTTCTTCTTCTTTCAGCTGCTCCTGTCAGGGTTGCCACAGCAGATCAACTGTTTCCATTTCTTCCTGTCCTCTGCATCTTGCTCTGTCACACCAACCACCTGCATGTCCTCTCTCACCACATCCATAAACCTTATCTTAGGCCTTCCTCTTTTCCTGTTACCTGGCAGCTTCATCCTTAGCATCTTTTTCCCAATATACTCTGCATCCCTCCTCAACACATGTCCAAACCAACGTAATTGTGCCTCTCTGGCTTTGTCTCCAAACCTTCCAACCTGGGCTGACCCTCTAATATACTTATTCCTAATCCTGTCCATCCTCATCACACCCAGTGCAAATCTTAACATCTTCAACTCTGCCACGTCAAGCTCTGATCTTGCCTTTTTATCAATGCCACTGTCTCCAACCCATATAACATAGCTCGTCTCACTACCCTCTTGTAGACCTTCCCTTTCACTCTTACTGGTACTCATCTGAGACAAATCACTCCTGACACTTCTCTCCACCCACTCCATCCTGCCTGTACTCTCTTCTTCACCTCTCTTCCACACTCACCATTACTCTGAACTGTTGATCCCAAGTATTTAAACTCATCCACCTTCACCACCTCTACTCCCTGCATCCTCACCATTCCTCTATCCTCCCTCTCATTCACACACATATATTCTGTCTTAGTCCTGCTGACCTTCATTCCTCTTCTCTCTAGAGCATATCTCCACCTCTCCAGGGTCTCCTCCACCTGTTCCCTACTCTCACTACAGATCATAATGTCATCTGCAAACATCATAGTCCACAGGGACTCCTGTCTGATCTTGTCTGTCAACCTGTCCATCACCATTACAAAGAAGAAAGGGCTCAGAGCTGAACCTTGATGTAATCCCACCTCCACCTTAAACGCATCCGTCACTCCCACGGCAGACCTCATCGCTGTCACACTACCTTCGTACATATCCTGTACCACTCTTACATACTTCTCTGACACTCCCGACTTCCTCATACAATACCTCTAGGCACCCTGTCATATGCTTTCTCTAAATCCACAAAGACAGAATGCAACTCCTTTTGACCTTTTCTGTACTTCTCCATCAATACTCTCAGAGTAAACATCACATCTGTAGTGCTCTTTCCTGGCAAAAAAACATACTGCTGATCACTAATCATCACCTCCCTTCTTAACCTTGCTTCCACTACTCTTTCTCATAACTTCATGCCGTGACTGATCAATTTAATCCCTCTGTAGTTACTACAGCTCTGCACATCACCCTTATTCTTAAAAATCGGTACCAAAACACTTTTACTCCATTTCTCAGGCATCCTCTCACTTTCCAAGATTTCATTAAACAATCTAGTTAAAAACTCCACTGCCATTTCACCTAAACACCTCCATGCTTCCAGAGGTATGTCATCTGGACCAACAGCCTTTCCGTTCTTCATCCTCTTTATAGCTATCCTTACTTCCTCCTTGCTAATGCACTGCACTTCATGATTCACTATCCGCACATCATCCAACCTTCTCTCCCTCTCATTCTCTTCATTCATCAACCCCTCAAAGTACTCTTTCCATCTGCTCAACACACTCTCCTTGCTTGTGAGTACATTTCCCTCATTATCCTTTATCACCCTTACCTGCTGCACATCTTTACTAGCTCGGTCCCTCTGTCTAGCCAATCGGTACAGGTCCTTTTCTCCCTCCTTAGTGTAAAACCTTTTATACAACTCATCATACGCCTTATCCTTAGCCTTTGCCACCTCTCTCTTTGCCATGCACCTCCTCTCCTTATACTCTTGTCTACTTTCTTCATCTCTCTGACAATCCCACTTCTTCTTTGCCAACCTCTTTCTCTGTATACTCTCCTGTACTTCTTCATTCCACCACCAGGTCTCCCTGTCCTCCTTCTTCTTTCCAGATGTCACACCAAGCACCTTTCTAGCCATCTCTCTTTCTAGCTCTGCTGTAGTTACCCAGCTATTTGGTAACTCTTCACTGCCACCCAGTGCCTATCTTAACTCTTCCCTGAACATCACCACACAATTACCATTTTTCAATTTCCACCATTTGATCCTTGGTGCTGCCCTCAAACTCATCCTCCTCTTCTTGATCACCAATGTCATCCTACAAACCACCATCCTATGCTGCCTAACTAGAGCGGGCATAATCTACCCTTCACAAAACCAAACTGTGTGGGATCCAGAGTTTGGAGATTCCCCTATATTCTTGTTTATTAGGTCCATGATGATGCGTTCCATAGCTGTGCATATCAGACTCAAGCTAATGGAGCGACAGCTCCCAGGGTCTGTAGTCGCTCCTCCTCCTTTGTGGAGAGGGATGACTGCAGCAGTGTGCCATTCAGTAGGTACAAAGCCTGAGGTGAGGCTGTGATTGAACAGAGCACACAGGTGTGGTACCAGTTCACTCTGTAATTCATGTAGAACACAGCCATGGATATTGTCAGGTCCTACAGAAGCTGTATTCTTGGCTTTGGGCAGTGCTGTTTTAACCTGTGCAGCAGTAATACTGGGTGTCTGGCAATCTACTGGTATTGTGATTGGTCCTTTGAGGGGGGTGGTAAAGTTGGCAGTGAATCTGTTGGCCAGTATATTGGCAATATCTGTTGGTTTGGTATAGGAGGTACCATTGTGCAGTAGCTCAGAGCAAATCTGGGCATTGCTGTGGAGATTCTTTACATAACTATAGAAGGCCTTGTGGTTGTCTTTACTATCTGCTGCAATTCTGTTTTCATAGCTAGCTTTAGAGGATTTTATGAGGGATCTTAACTTTTTGTTGAGGTTGATAAGGGAGCTTTTCCAGTCTTGGGACTTCACCTTATTCCGCATTAGTTTCCTCCTTCTGTTGCAGAGTTTGTTTATGGCAGGGGACTACCAGATTGGCTTCCTTTTTTTTGGAGGAGACCGTCTTGGTCCTATTGGGTATGGCAAGATCCATGCATTTGTGTACGTGTTCATACAGTGCACTGGTGTGTGATTCGGCAGTCATGCAACTATTCTCCATTTGCATGGGTGCCGTGAAGTTAGCCACCTCTGTTTTTAGGAGCCCAAAGTTAGCTTTGTATAAGTTTTTCATGGTGGTTACCTTTGCAGGGGGGTGGGAGGGATGTGGATATCTGAGGTGATTAGTTTGTGGTCAGATCTAACCAGGGAGGAGTTGACTATTGGTGTAGAGCAACGGTCACCCATGTTAGTAATGACCAGGTCAAGGATGTTGCTACCTCTAGTGTGGGTAAGAATGAGCTGGTCCAGGGCATTGGAATTAATGAATTCCAGGAAACGTTGGGCAACTGTATTGGTACATAAGTAGTTTCCCAGTTAATGGAGAGGTAGTTGATGTCACCTAGTATGAGAGTGTTAGGTTGAACCCTAATATTCTCCAGGGTGCTTAGGAACATGGAGCGTAAGTCACTAGCAATTTCTTTGTAGCAAGTCTCCACAAAAAATCTTGATATTATTGAATATTTTTACAGCTCTCATCTCTATCTTTTATGGCGTTAAATTTGCTTTTTTCTAATTCTTTCCATGAATATATATATATATATATATATATATATATATATATATATATATATAGAACCATTGCCAGTGAAAGCTAACATGCCTATTTATGCTATGGTTTTCTGTCTTTTTCCAAGTCTTCCATATTTATTTCCCACTTTATGATGTCTTGTTAATAAGTGCTTGCCTCCTCATTTTCCTCTGTCTTTCCCTTTTGTATCTGTTCACTATATCAGTTCCCTTTTGTATCGGTTCACTATATCAGTTCCCTTTTGTATCTGTTCACTATATCAGTTCCCTTTTGTATCTGTTCACTATATCAGTTCCCTTTTGTATCTGTTCACTATATCAGTTCCCTTTTGTATCTGTTCACTATATCAGTTCCCTTTTGTATCTGTTCACTATATCAGTTCCCTTTTGTATCTGTTCACTATATCAGTTCCCTTTTGTATATGTTCACTATATCAGTTCCCTTTTGTATATGTTCACTATATCAGTCTTTATTGTATTTAAGGTTTAATAATTTCGCTATGACATTCTCATTATTATCTGTTATTTACTTGTGCACGTTTTACATGTTTAGGGATAAGTAACGCCAGACTGACTTTTTCTTTTCCTGCGTACAGAATTCCTCTCTTTACAGGATTCATTCTGGATCCCATATAGAAGAGAATATAATATTCAATATTTCTTTCTCCTACAGTGCTGACCTATTACATACTCCAATTATATATGCTAATTTTCCAGGAACCACCGAATTTAACAAATAAACCTTTTTTCTTAAATGACAACCTAAATGTCTGCCAAAAATCACATATATATATTTGATCTTTCTTATAACATTCTTCCATTGCAAATCTAAAATCTCCTGCCTACCAAATCGAATCCTTAATATTTCTATTTCTTGCATATTAAATTCAATTTGTATTATATTACCCTAATACCCTAATACCCAAATCTTTTACTTTTGTCTTTGTTCCAACTCATACATATTATTTGTAAATCATTATTTAAGTGCAGTATTACCTCATCCATTCCAATTGTTGGTATAGATATTAATATAATGTCTTGAGGATAAGATAACACTATAGGGATCTCAGTTCCTTCCCTATTTATATGTCTTACATATTTCATATCCTGATTAATATAACGTGTTACTGCATTCATTACTAATGCAAATATTGTACCACTAAAGGGCATCCTTGTCTAATTCCTCTCTTAATGCTTATTTCTTCCCTTAACCACTCATTAATCAATACTTTTACTTTATTTATATTTATAAAAAGTAATACAAGCATTTTTTTTATTTTTTACAGATATTATAGAAATTATAAGATCATAGGATTACAGGAAGTTACTAGGCTATTGGCCCTGAGGCCCTTACAAGCCTAGCCAAGAATTTAATCCATGTTACAACAAGTCAGCACCCTATGCCACTGTCCAGCAGGGACACAGGTGGAATCCCAGGGGTGTGTTTTCAGTTCCCCATCCAGTTATCCATGTTGAGCTTAAAAAGGTTTAATGAGGTGCTCTGCTTTATGTGGAGAGGGAGTATATTCCACACAATGGGGAGTCTCTGGGACAGAAATCTGTCCCGCCAGCAAGTCTTATTGATGTCACAGACCAGGTTGAGATCATGCATGCAGGTTAATTGAGTGGAGCTTGACTTGCAGATATGCAGCAGTCCCATCAGGGTGGGGTCTGAGATTGCTTTGTATACCAGACAGAGGTCACCTCTAAGGAGTCTGTAGGAGACCGAGTAGAGGGACAGGACTTTAGCCTATCTGTGTAGGATAGATGTTTGAGGCCCTGGATTCTCCAGGTGAGGAACCTCTGTGGTCTCTCCAGCTGATGCATGTGCTTTGTGAGGTACATGCCGAAATGGGTATTGCACTCAATAATGGGTCTTATAAGGGAAGAATACAGGGATGTTATGACCACCTTGTCCCTGGATGAGATACCCTTAATAATGTGGTGGACCATGAAGAAAGCTTTCCATACAATGGAGGCAACGTGGTGGTCAAAAGTCAGTTTGCTATCAACCTGGGTGTCCAAGTCTCTCACAACTGATTGCATACTTAGTGCCTTATTATCAATGTGATAATTTGTGGGGACGTCTTTCTCCCCAAAAGGGATGATGATGATGGTGCATTTTTTGGCATTTAGTTTGAGGCCATGTTTCTGGCACCAGTAATTCATTCATTAAATATGTCCCATAGAATTCCATGTTGTATAGAATTAAACACTTTGCTTAAATCACCTAAGATTATTAACAGTTTATCATGTCAATTTAATATGTTGTCTACTAACTCTTTAACCACCATTAATATTTCTTGGCATCCTCTACCTTTAAAATTAAATAAAGTATCCTGTATGATATGTAAAGGCTTACACTCGATCCTTGTTGTATAATCTTCATAAAGAATTTATAACCATATTATTCGATACTATAGGCCTCTAATTCTGAATATCATTTCTGTCACCCTTTTTCCATATAACTTTAAATATCCCACTGCATAGTTCCTTATAAGTAAAACCCACATCCAGCCACTCATTTAACACTTGTACAAAGTAATTATTTTGTACTATTGTCACATTTTCGTACATCTTGAATTCTATCCCGTTCAGTCCTGTTGTTGTTTCTAAATTTACTTTTTGTAATATTCTGTGCGATTCATTTGTTGTTATTCTCTTTCCCAAATCCTTATTATCTTGATCTGATAATGCTTTCACCTTCCATTACAGTTTTGCTCTATCTTCCTGTCTCTAAACATTTCTTGGACATAATGCACTATTTTCGTTGTATTTTTATCTCTTTGCATTACACCCCTTTCATCCTTCCATTCCAGAATGACGCTGTCTTCTTTCATTATTTTATTAAGATGCAGAGCGAAGTCTTCTTTTTTTCACTCAAGAATGTATCTGTGTTTTAATATTAAGTTGTTTTCTTGATTTATCCTATTTCTTTATCTTTGATAAAATGCATATAATTATTTTCTTCAAGATTATCAAATGCTTTTTCACTTATCATACTATACTTTTTTTAACTTCTTTCCTCTTATTCCTTTGGTGAGTTAAATAACTTTTTTTATAATTATTCTTAAATGAAATCCACCATTCTGACCAATTTTTATAGAAATGTCTCATACAAATATGATATTCCCATCATTATAAATGCATTTGCTTACTTTTTTCTTTTCCATTCTTTCTCATTTAATCAATTTAAACCTTTAGCTGTTTTAATAACATCTTCTTTATCTTTTATCTTTATCCAAATTGCTGTATTGATTTTACCCAAATAGCTCTATAATCCAAAAAAAACCAGTTTCTACTACACTGCTTCCATTATCTGTAATCTTTCAGATATCAAAAACAATCGCCATTCTAAAAAGTTCCCTGCTATATACCCAGAAACTGTTATTCCAAATGCTCAACTTACCACATCTCATAATTTCCATAACTTTCTTAATGTCGCCACCTTTTTTCTTATTTTTCCTTAAAAGACAATTAAAGCCTTCTGTCATAATTTCCATATTTACAGCCACATAATTTAGAAGTTGATTAAATGTATTGTCTCTTTCTTTCTTTGTACTATTAGCATACACCGTAATTAATCTGTACACCTTCTCCTTCCATTATATATCTATAATGGGGACCCTTTCTATTATTACTAATATTATATCCAGAATTTTAACTGTCTTCTTTATTAGAATACCTGTCTCTGAACATCTCCCAAGCCCCTGCTTACACCTATCAAGGGTATCAGAGCTTGTCAGAGATTTGGGATACATGGCTAGGCTTAAAAAGGCCCTTGTAGTTGTTAGCCTAATAAACACCTATGAACCTATGAACAAGTATCTTGACCTAGATTCCAAACTGTATTATTTCTCCATATAATTTCTATTTTCAGCCTATCATCTTTATTTATTTATTTAACATTTGTTGACCGGGAAAGTCTGACTAGGTTCCACAGAGCCTGTTTTCAGCGGAGGCCCGGGGAGAAATGCTTCAGATGCATGCCTTTGGAATGTGGGAGGAAACCAAAGTACCTGGAGGAATCCCACGCAAACACAGGGAGAATATGCAAACTCCACACAGAAGACACCCCAGCTGAGAATCGAACCAGAGAACCTCTTGCTGTGAGGCGACAACATTAACTGCTGCACCGCCCAATCTTAATCTTTCATTAAGAATCTTATATCTCCCACTATTATTATATCTATATCCACCTTTTAAACCATTCTATAATAGCTAACCTTCTAGTTACACTTTTTAAACTATTTACATTTATAGCTAATATTCTAGAATGATCTCTTTTCTTTTTCCAAAGTATACTGTAGGATAAATGTAATTAACCCTTCATCATTAACCTTTCTTCTTTCTTTAATGTTTAATCCTATTCATTTTATTTTTCTCTCTCATACCCTTTTACCAATAAAATTCCTTTTTCTTTAACAGTTTTCCAGCTGACGTATTCTTCACCATTAATTTTGGACCCTTCTGTGCTTATCTCTTGTTCTCTGTGAAATTCAGTTTTACGCATTTCTTAGTGTTACCTTTATTCATAACCTTTGCTTTTCATTGCTTCTGTCCCTGCTCTTCTTGTTTTATTATTTCAAATTCTTCTTGTGTCTATCCACATATGTCCACCCTTGTTACATTTATAACATTTCACTTCACTTTTTTGCATCATGTCCTATTTCACCACATCAGTAACATTTTCTATTAATACAATTCATAATCAAATTATCTGTTTTTCCATAGGAAAAAATATGTTTTCAGTTGGCCCCAATATTTCACAACCCCTTGTTGTCCCTCAAGATTTATAATACTAGGAATATGCACAATTAATCAATTTCCATTCTCAGTATAACATTGCAATCCCATTCCCACTCCATAAACCTCTATTATCATAAACATTAGAAAGTCCATTTTTTACATATATTTCTCAAATGTCTTTTTAAAGTCTCTTTTTCGACTTCAGTCCTAAACTGTATATATTTTTTTTCTTTGTTTATCTATGAAAAGGTTTAAACACATATAGATTCCAAGGAGCATAGTCTTTTTTTTTTCATATCCCCTCCCCTCATTTTTTTCCATTGCATGTACATTTTGAAAATCTCTTTACTTATATGAATAAAAACTCTTACTTCAGTCAGTTTGGTTCCTAATGGAGAAATTGTCCCGTAGCTCATACCTTTCTAGTCCCTTGTCTTCTTTCTTAAAATTCTTACAGTCTAATTCTACCTCTGCTTCACTTCACACTCCTTTGCCTCTTCTTTCTCTTGCTATATCTGCATATGATTTATTTTTCTCTGCTGCCTCTTTACTTAATAGTTCTGCATTCTCCTTTTGTATTTTATCCATTATATCCCACAAGAAATGTCCTTGTCACTTTCACGCTGTCTGCCCATCAGTATGTCTTACAAAATATCATCCTGATCAGAGGGTTGTAACAACTACTTAATTTCCAACCCAGGTATTCTCTTCAAACAGTTCCTGCTGGAACCTACACTCTAAATCCTGTGAAGGACCAGTTGCCTTCACTTATCTTTCTGCTCCCCTCTTTAACTGCCTGGTATTCAGCATTTTCGCCCCATAAGAAGGCTTCACCTTCTGCAAAACTTCTCTAGACTCCTTGTCTTTCACAATTTGAAGTGAAGTCTCGACTGACCTCACTTTACCAACACTCATCTTCTGCTCCTTGCCAAGAGCTTTCCTAAAATCTGATGTCATAACCACAAGCCCCCTGCTTCTCCAACCCACCTTCATGCCTGGAACAGAAGCAGGAAGTGTCACAGCAACAATGATCCTACATCGCCAACAAATCGAGCAGGGTAAGTTCCCTGATGCCCTGGCTACATTTCTGCTAGTAGTATAAATACTACCTCAGGTCCCCCCCCTGAAAAGAGGCTACTAGCCTACCAGGACTAACTCAGTTAAAAAAAGGATAAATAAATAAAAACAGGTGACTAGGGGGATAACACAGAGAAGTGCATTATTATTATTACTATTATTATTATTATTATTATTATTATTATTATTATTATTACTCTTATTATTATTATTGTTATTATTATTATTATTATTTTTATTATTATTGTTGTTATTATTATTATTACTATTATTTTTATTATTATTATTATTATTATTAGTTACCTTGGAGCAACATATTGGCCATAGTACTGCCTGTGATTTGACTGGAATTTTCCTTAGAATTTGTGAGTTTTTAAACTGATTGGATATATGGATAGAAGAAGCATCATTTAAAAAGGTGACGTGAAGTCGTGTTTCAATGGTCCAGTGTACTGCCAGTGTTGTGAGGTAGTTGTACAAGGTGACATTGTAGGGTCTTGTTTCCTGCTTTAATATTGTATATATGTTTTGTGGAAGATGAATTATGTGTTACATAATGATAGCTGGATTTACAAACTCCTACTTTAAGGGCAACATGTTGGAAATTTGTAGCAAGTAATCTATTCTGGATATATAGTTCAGGACTTACTTGACGTAGAATTAGGTCTTGCATCCCAATATGTAGAGAGTGACAATGTTTATGAGAGTTATTGAATATTGAATAATGCTTCCCTGTTTCAAAGGGTTTTATTAGATCTGATGTGGTATATAGCTGAGGGGCTAAGGGTGAATTCTGCTGGTCTAATAATTTCTTCCTCCTGATTGGTAATCTTATGTAAAATGGTCTGCTGTGGACTATATTTTAAGATGGATAGAGGGGCACATGCATGCTGATTATTATTTATTTACATTTGTTTACCAGGATGGTACAGCAGAAGCCCCTTTTCTGTGGGGACCCTGGGAGAAAAGTTCCAAAAGCAGATCAAATAATGTGCAAATATTATGAACATAAGATAAGATTATAACACATTAATAAAAAGTACAGAGAGCATAAACAAGAATTAAATATCTCAGACAATGCTACAAAATAGAGTTGGATGCATTCTGAAGTTAAGTGCCACAAGAAAAGTAATTTTCCCTCTTAATGAGACTTAGAGGTGCCAGTGGTCATGACCCACAATTACCTAGCAACCACCATGTCCTCCAAATTGAGACCACTAATAAGAATCAACACAGAGCTGCTGCGGACCAAAAGACACAGGAAAATTTCCATGCTGAATAGTCTAACTTTACCTTTCCTACACAAGATCCAAGCAGTGAAAATGTATATTCTTTTTAGGACTCTTCGTAGGCACATCCTACAGGTTGCCCACACCAATTTCACTACAAAATGTCAAAGGCTGATTGGGGATTTAATTTAGGGAGGTACATCTCCCTGAATTAGTGCAGATAAACTCTTTCTTCAATATGGAAAGGGGTTGTAAACTCACAAATTTTTATACATATGGTATTGCTACTATGGGATCCGTATTGCACAGGGTCAGAAACTAGCACTCCCGATCTTGCTAATCCCTGAGCTTAGCTTTCATTACTGGTCGGATCTATCTAGACACTCTGAGGAGAGATCCAAGGTATGGGATCTAGAAGGGATGGAGGAATGGTACCTCACCCGCAGTAAGGCCATAACACGTAACGACTATCCCATATATAGTAATACATGCTAATGGAATAATACTCATCTAATAAGAATTGAGGAGAAGATCCTTTAGTGACCCACATGGATATCCTCAGGTATTATTTTCACAAAGCAGCTGCTGGATGACAAGCAGGGGCAGGCAGCTACTCACCCCTACAGAATTACAGACAAAATTTGCAGGGGCAACTATTTCTTGGTGGTGATGCATGCAGATTAGAAGTGTGTGAAAAAGCAAGGGGAATGTGTATAACTATTTGAGGGCGGATAAAGGCTGATGCTCCTCAGAGGCAGGTACAAAAATTAAACAACTCCACCAGAGAGTGAGACAAAGAGATAGCGGCATCTAATCAGGTCATAGATAGTCTGAGAAAGATATGAGAAATCTATTTGCAGGAGGAGACAAAGGAAATGGAATGGTCTCACTGTCTAAGCCCGGGTGCTTCCCCAAAATTACCAATATTAACCTCCTTTTCATATTTTAGGATGTTGTATATGTGGCATAAAACAGCTGCAACAAAACAGTGTAAAAGGGTAAGAACCACAGCCCACTCTAAATACTGGAGATGCGCTGAGGTTGATGTGGATTGTTTGCATCTAGTATGGTCTTGTACCGCAGTCCTTCCCATTTGGGAGCACATTATAAGCAGCATTAGAGGGGCACTCTATAGGGAACTCCCTTTAACTGATACCTCTAAATTCTGGCTAATAGGGATTCAGCCTCTGCCTTTACATTTACTGCGCATCGCTTTTTACAGTCTCCACTGTCCTTTCAGTTATTTTTTCAGTATTATAGGATTATAGGAGATTATTAGGCTATCGACAAAGACCTCCTTTTAGCCTAGCCATTTCATCCCAATGTAATATCATAGAAATACTAGTCAATACCAAAGATTGCATTTAGTGATGACTGCCTATGTCCAGGAGGGTTGTTATATTGGAGTATAGACATCAGTTGGGGATTCAATATTGCTCCTAGTTTGCAAATTATTATTATTAAATTATTATTATTAAATTATTATTATTGCCGTTATTAGTTTTCTAATAACTAGACACAACAGATACATATAAACATAAGCCTTGGTCTAAGATACATTTAGATATGATACAATGAATGGAAGCAGGCTGCATGTTGCTCTTTTTATACGATTCATGTGGTACGTGATTCACAGTATAAGTTCTTGTTATACTATAAATGTATTATTAGTTCTTTGTCCTGATTATGAGAAAGGAATTATGCTTATGTATAATCATCAGTGTGGTTAGCAATGTGTTATCATTTAATGTTCTGAAGTTTAAGATTCTTAATAAAAATATTTTTTGTTAAAAAATACAGTTCAGTACAATGCAAATCATGTAAAGAAATATGCAAACGGTTACAGATTTAATTTTCAAAGCATTCTTACAATATCAGAATTCAAAACCACACTGACTTCCCTTTTCTGCTTAGAGGGGATGAGCAGCGTGCATGATATAGTGCCAGATGTTATACTGGGTGAATGAATATGAAAGTTTCAGGGGTTTCACTTTCTAAAGTATACAAAACGAGAAGTGAACTTGGTTTCGAATTCTGGTATTTTAAGAACACTTGCAAATTGTATATCCATTTGTTTAAATACTTCCTGTTTTCTATTGACAAAGTTTTGTCTCTGATTAGTGGAACATGTTTAAAAATTGAGCTCTACACAAGAAAAGCGCAGAATGTCAGTTAGCACAGAAGATTAGGGCTTTGAGCTATTAACAAGCTAATGAATACAGGATAAGGCACAAGGTTTGAGTCCATCCAAATCCATCTATCTGTTGTTTGATTTTGAGCAAATTGTTAACCAGACCGTGCTCCTGTGCCAACCCCTATAATGGACACTTATATTTAGTGGGCTTATCTGGTTAACCAATGAATAAATAAAAAGTAAAAAGAATATTAAAATAAACAGACAAACTTAAACACAAGATATTGTTGCATTAGCTTCTGAAGTTAGAATGAGTTTTACATCTCTTCCCAAGAGAAGTATCAGTGAAAAACCTGCCATTGCTGAGAGGTGCTCTAGCGTTTGTGGTGTCAGAGTTTGATGTTTATTGTATTTCCCTATATTTTATTTAACTGCATTGCCATTTCAGTTTGCTGCCCCTTGTTTTAAAGTTAATATGAAATGCTGACATTAAAGTGTTTGATCCAGGCATTGAATATTTGCATTAAGGGGAGTATCTGCTTCATTTTCCAGTCCATTACATTTTTAATTTCATATCATGGGTCCATATCTGTTGATCGGCTTCCTGCACACCGCAAGGCATTAAAGTTTGCTGATTCCTAAGATAACCAGCATGCCTCCAAACTAATAAAAGTCAACTGATTTAGTGGAGATTATATTATTCACTGTTAAAGGAAGTTAAGGAAAGTGAGATCTTTAATAGCTATTAATCTTTTATAGGTTCTAGCAGCCCTAGATCCCTTACAAGCCTAGCCATGTTAATCCCAAGTTGCCTCAATTGTCCTTGGTTAGATGGACATAATTTGCAGAGAAAGTCTATGATAAATACCAACTACCCTTTTCCATGAGATACATCGGTGCCATCCCTGGGGTGAATTTGTGGTTCCCCATCCATTTGTCTAGTTTGCATTTGAATAGGGTCAGTGAGAAGTTCTGCTTCATGTGAATTGGAAGTTTATTCCAGAGGAGCAGCAATTACTGGGAGATATATCTGTCTCTTCAGCATGTTCTGTTAATGTCACAGGGTTGGTTAAGATCCCTAGAGTGAGTGACTTTTGTGGCATTTGACTTGTGGATGTGCAGTATATCCATCAGGGCAGGGACAGAGACTGCCTTGTAGGCCAGGCACAAGTCACCGGTTAGCAACCTATATGATACAGAGTACAGTGACAGGCCTTTCAATCTCTCCACATAAGTCATGGTTTGGAGGCCCTGTATTTTGTTGGTGAGAAACCTTTGTAGTCTCTCCAGCTGCTGCAGGTGTCTGGTGAGGTACATGCAGAAGGGAGCACTGTACTCTATTTGTTTTAATTTTAATTAACTTAAAAGTGCCTGAGTAGCTGTTATTTTGTTGTGTTCACATCATTAGTGGGCAAAAATAGTTTAAAGTGATAATTTTAGCTTGGACAGATGTCAGGAAGTGTTAACATACACTACTGTAAGATTTCTAGACTATTAACTTCCTCTTGTGGTGAAAAGCACAAGCCATAATGTCATAATAAACAGCACTGTGTTCATTTATATGTACTATTAAATGAAAGTTATTTGACAGAATGAAGATGGAGAACAGTCCCAAGCTCCTTTTGTGTTGAAGAGGGTTTCTAGGAGACGTAGCACAATTTGATACTTCATGGAAACAAAACGTTACTATCCAACACTGTCCTCCCAGTCAGACAGGACTGTTCTGAATATAAACTTTGATATTATTCAATCCAGGAAAAATAAGACTCTACAGATTCTGTTAACTCAGTTTCTAAATAGCCTTTAACACAACCCCCCATTAAAAAGTTATTTAAAAGCAAGTTTTAACGAACAATAGTGATGTTATCGATGTTACAGTAAAAACAAGAATGCAACGTTGTAATAAAAGAAAGAATACTTTATATATATATATATATATATATATATATATATATATATATATATATATATATATATATATATATATATATATACATGTGATCAAACATCCATAGAGACAAAATGGAATAAATTAGTTCAGCCTCTCTTGTCTGCTAATGTGGTAGTGCATGTTCAAATCAAAATGCTTATTGTATATATCCAATGACTTTTACTGTATTTTTGCTTCTCTTTTTTAAAAATGTCATTTTACTTGTTCTCAAGAGGGCTACAGATTTGCATTATTATAATTTCGAGTTTAATTGCCTGTGTCCAGCCATATCTCTTTCTTCTGTTTCACTATTTTAGTTTTTCAGTTTTTCTGTTTTTATTCTGAATTCATTTCATGCACAACACATTTATAACCATAATACGATTTAACACACACCTTGGCATGTTGTGTGTTAAATTAAAAGTACTCAACACATTATTTTAATGGAAGTATAAAACTATATATATTTAATGAGACATTGTTGGCTTCATAGTCAGTATACACACAGCCAAATATGTAGTAAACACACACACGCACACACACACACACACACACACACACACACACACACACACACACACACACACACACACATATGCACACACACACACACACACACACACACACACACACACACACATAGCCGGCCTTATGCATAGGGCAACTAGGCGGCCACCTAGGGTGCTGCTCTTCTAGGGGCACTTTTTCAGTATTTATTTGGTGTAAGTAGACCAGGATGGGGGCAGCAGGTGATGTGGTGGGGGGCACCATGGCACCCTTTTGCCTAGGGCACCAGTTGACCTAAGGCCACTCCTGCCCACACACACACACACACACACACACACACACACACACACACACACACACACACACACACACACACACTATAAGATCAAACAAAACTGTACAATGCCTAATTCACCGAACATACATCACAATTTTAATGTCTCTAATATCCTCGGTTATCTAAAGGGGAACTCCACCCAAAAGTTGTTTTTCTTTCCAAAAAGTGTTTTTCCTTCCCTGTAATCAAAGGCTAAACACTTAAAGGTGCCTTATCAGTTATAGATTACCAGCATCAAACCTCAGATAAACAGTGTAGCCTGGAGTCTGAACAAAGACAGGGCTTTCAAGCTTAGTTTTCAGATGCAAATGTCTTTCCCTTTAATAAAACCCAGTGCCACAACGAAAGAAAGCAAACATGTTAATCTAACCCTTTTTACTTTCTGTCAGTATATGATTTTGCATTTTTTTCTACACTAATTTCTGCAAAAGTGCATGTTTCTTCTGGAGATGGGGAAAGAAGATTGACAGGGTTGGGAGGGTGGCCTAATGGTTAAGGTGTTTGCCTTACAAACACAAGATGCAGGGTTTGAGTCTCACAAAGGATAATTGTCTAGGCTTAAAATAGTTCGCAAGGGCAGCTAGCTTAGTATGAATCTATGAACATCAAATACTTTAATTCTAGCTACAATATTTAAAACTGTGAATGCAACACAAACCATCTCAGTCCAAATAACAGATATTAATCACAGGGGTCAGATTTCTCACACTTGATCTTTGAGCAACAATTTGAAAAGAACAATCATCATCTCAGCTACATTTTTAAGCCTATCATTCAAACATTAAAACATTCCTGAAAATGCTGCAACATAGATGGCCACTGATGAAAATAAAAGGAAGCAAAGTAATTAAAATGCCGATTGAGGTTGACAGTGAAAAGTAAGCAGTCACAACAATGTTGTCAATTGATGAGAGAGAAAACTATAGTAAATGATCCCCTCGTCATGAGGATTTCTTTTTCCCTCTAACATGACATGAGGAAGGGAAAGTCATTGACTGTAACACAAAATAATGCTGGCCATGGCAACATCTTTCAGATCATTATGGGATATAACGAATTAGAAAATAACAGTAGCCATTCACTTTGATACAGAGGCAAAGCACAAAAGATTTGCTGAAAAACGTGTGTTTCTTTCAGTTTTTGAATGTGGTTCTCCTTTAAGAAAATATGTTTAGCATATTTACAATTGTATTTCAACATATAAACACTGGGATGTAATCTAGACCATTCAAAACAATGATTACAATCACAGTTTTATTTTATAAACAAGTAGGCCTTCTGAATTGGTAACTCAGTCTGTTCCCCAACTGGCACACTCATTTTGTTTTATAACCTGTGTCATGTCAGTTTGCTGTTGCTCTCCCCAGGAGAGTGTAACAATTTCTGCACATCATGGCACCTGCTTTATATACAGTCTTGCCCAATGACTGCACCTTTTGTTTGCCCTGGTGTTCAACAACCTCATCTTTATTTACTTCTAGCAAACTGCAAGTTCCCCTGTTAAAGTCATCTTTTTGTTTAACTTTGCTCTTAATTCTTTGAATTGTCTCACCTTTTGACCTTCTTCTGTCTTAAAATAAGGTTTCACAATTAATTTAGAGTCAATGTGTCATCATAGCAAAGATGAGCAGGCAAATGACCATTATAACAGCTGGGCACTGTTAAAATAACGTTCACAATGTTTAGCTTTCTACAATAACTTTATCGCAATAACAAAATACTTTTCCACTAAACTATTCAATTTTATTTGCCCCTACTGCCTGTCAGTCATCAGACCCCTCCTGACTAATGGTTCCATATCACCAGGGCAAGAGGCAGCCATTAGGGGAGGTCTCAATTTTAAGCTTGCATCCTACTGCTGCACACACTTGGTAAAGCACTGTGGAGAGATGTAATGGGATGGACACTGAGACTGTTCCCTCACTCCTGCAAGAGGCATCTACTCCAGCAGTCCTGCCCCTCCCAAGGAAACATGAGTATTGGTTTCCCTGATCTCCACCAGGGAAAATGAGCCAATTCCATGTGCCCCTGACTGCACCCTTCTGCCTCTCCTGGAGGGGTGAGACAGCCAGGCACTTTTATTCCTCACACTCCCTACATGGCTGCTCCAGTGCTGGGACTGTCAGTTGAATCTCAGCTGTCTGGGTTACAGTAAGGGCTTTGTCTCCATTTTTATTTTTTTATTTATTTAAATACTCTTTGTTGACCAATGTAGTCCCACTAGGCTAGTAGCATCTTTTCAGGAGAGACCCAAGGTGGTATTTATACTACTAGGGGAAATTTTGGCAAGGATATCGGGGAACTTCCCCTACTCATCATTGCTATGAATGGGATCCATTTTGGACAAGAACTTCTGGTTTCCGTTCCAGGTGCAGAGGTGGCCTGGAGAAACAGGGAGGCAGATTTAGAGAGAAGGAGATGATGGAGAGGTGAAAGAAAGGAGAAAGCAAATACTGAGACCAGAGAATGTCTGCAGGATTCTGAGGAAATGTTTTAAAGATACCTGTTTGATGGAGATGAGTCAGCAAATGATAGATGTTTAACTACAAACCTCCAGAAAGAAACATTACAGTGTTGTGGAACATTTTGAGACAGTTTCAAATACTTTCTGGATGCAAAATTAATGAAGCTAAAACAAAGGCGATGGCAGTAAATTATGTACCCACACATTAATTGGATCAGCATATCCTTATTTATGGGGACATGATAAAATGAAGTATTTAGGAGTACCGATTAAAAACGATTCTGGTGTGGTAGCTAAGGATATGTGGGAATAGACTAAATGAAATATAATACAAAAACTGAGAAAATAGAAGCTCTGTTATGTGGATATCAATAGTAAGATACAAGCAGTTAAAATGTTTTTAGTCCCTTTAGTTTTATACACAGGTCAAGCATACTTTTATCAACCAGAGGAGAAGTTGTGGATAGCAGTTAATAAACAGCTGAAGAATTTCATCTGGGAGGAGAAGATGGCAAGAGTCAAGTGGGATAAGCTGATTCATCCAATAGAATAAGGGGGGATTGGGATTACTGGACTTGAAGGGGTATTTCAGAGCAACACAGTTAAGGCTCCTATACATAGCACAAGCAAAAAACTATAATTCAAAGTGGAACGAGATGATGATGAAACGGGTGAAGCTCAAGAATCAAGGAGAGACTGGGATTTGGGATGCAGACCTTTAAGGAGAATACATATAAATGTAAGATTGCCTATGTCATGCATGATAAATTAATAAAGATGTTTCTTGTTCAAAAAGAATGTAATGATAAACCATTACTATGTAAAACCATGTGAAGAATCTAACAGATGAACAAAGTGAAAGCTATAAAAATAAGAAGCAAACGGTGTAATCAGAAAGTAGAATGTCAAGATTTTTGTAGAGACTATTAATAGCTACATTACTAGTAAAAGGAAATATGCCACATAAAAAGAAAAGTGGTAGAATATGTTTACATTGTCAAGAAGAAGAAACTACAGAACACGTGTTTTTGAAATACGAAAGAGTAAAGAAGTTATGGAGAAAAATATGTAAAGACGATTTGTTCAAAGATACAAAAGAAGTGGATAAAATAAACTTGGATATGATTAAATATGGATATTATGGGAACAGAAGTAAAGAATGTGTTAAAAGAATAGATAAAAGATTATTTTATGTTATATGGAATGAAAGAGTAAATTAAATTATGTTCAAAGATAAATGGATTTTAGCAACGATATTAAGTAAAATCAGATGGTGGTTATGGAAAAAGCAGTGGGAGTCTAATAGGGATGAAAATTTAGTATGATTATGTAAGCAGATTTGTATGAATATTTATCTATTTATTTATTTCGGTTTGATTACCAGGGGAGTCCACTGGGCCACAAAGTGCCCATTTTCAGTGGAGGCCCGGGGAGAAAAGCTCCATAAGCAATATGATACAATAATGGTTACATAATGTTGAAGGTAAAGTTACAATTATAAAATTCATACAGTAAGAAAAGCAAATGCATACAAATATACTTCTAAAACACAGTTGAAGATAGTAGAGAGCACAATTTACAGGAGTTTTCATTCAGGGCAGCAGCCCGGGGAGAAAAGCTCCATAAGCAATATGATACAATAAAGGCTACATAATGTTGAAGGTAAAGTTACAATTATAAAATTCATACAGTAAGAAAAGCAAATGCATACAAATATACCTTTAAAACACAGTTAAAGATAGTAGAGCACACAATTTACAGGAGTTTTCATTCAGGGCAGCAGGATTCAACTGTCTATAATACAAGGCTCTGAGGTTACATGTTATTTACAATATTTGCATACTTGGAGTCAAGAGATACATTTCTCAAACAGAGAGTGTAGCTTAGGTTTGTTTTAGGAGAATAGAAAATATTTGTTTGAGGGAGCATGGAGAAAGGAGTATAGAGAGCTCAAAGGAGACATTTCCTAGAATTTATGTAGGGTGAGAGCAGGAACATTTCCGTTTAGAAGACAGGTAAGAGAAAAGTTTGGACTTGAAGGAGTCAGAGTTTGGTATGGTCCTAAGTAAAGGAGGTAGGGAGTTCCAGTTTTTGCCTAGAGAGAAAGAGAGAAGGAGCTGGCCTGCAGGATGTTTGGGTTTGTGGATAGAGATTAAATTTTGGTGTTCAGATCTCAGAGATCTGTTTGGGATGTATGGGGGAAGGATGTTTGTTAAGGCTGGGCATTTATCTGGATAGAATATTAATTTGTGAGTGGAAGCTAGTTGGATATAATCGAGGTGGTTAGAGAGTTCTAGCCAGTTCAGAGATTGTAGGGAAAGGCAGTGGTGAGTAGAGTTTTTAGATTTAGTTGCAAATTTAGAGATCTTATTATAGCAAGTTTCAAGTTTGGATGTGTTAGAGGAAGACAGGTTAGTTAGTAGAGGGGCTCCATATAGTAAAGAAGGCAGAAGGTAGGTAGTTGCTAAGGTGTGCCTGGAGGAATTGGAGAGAAAGCGGTTATTCCTATAAAGCATACCTAACTTTTAGTGGGTTTTCTTTATGTTTTATTGTATGTGGATATCGAATTTAAGGTGTTCGTCTATTGTAATGCCGAGGAGTTTTGCAGAAGGGACCACTTCTATAGCAGAGTTGGTTTGGCTTAGGACTTTGAAGGCATTTTTGTCAAAAGAGAAAGCCCTGGAGGGGGGGAAAAGAAGTATTTTAGATTTATTGGAGTTGAGAGAGAGATGGTTTTGGTGCATCCAGTTCTCAGTAGAAGAGAAAGCTATTTGGGTTTTAGTTAGAAGTTCAGGAAGGTTAGAGGCGGTGCAGACTAAGGTGGAGTCGTCAGCGTATTGGATAACTGTTGTGTCAGGAATGACAGAGTGAAGGTTATTTATAAAAATGTTGAAAAGCAAGGGACCAAGGATGGACCCTTGTGGAACAGCGGTGGGAGTTGGTAAGAAGGAGGAGGTAGAGTTCTTCCATCTGACGGCTTGAGATCTGTCAGATAGGTAACTGGAGAACCAGGAAAGGGTATCTTGGGAGAGATGAAGGTTAGACAGATGAAAGAGAAGGTGTTTTTGGGAGATGGTATCGAAAGCTTTAGAGAGATCTTGGAGTACTGTGGATACTAGTAGTCCAGAATCTTGGGCTCGATTTACAGTTTCTAAGAAGGATAGTAAGGCAGTAATGGTGCTGTGGCCGGGGCGGAAACCGTGTTGGGTGGGTGTTAGGAGATGATTCTGAGTTAAGTAAGGCATAATTTGGTGGTGGACACATTTTTCTAGAATTTTTGATATTGGTGAAAGTAGGGCAATGGGGCGGAAATTGGAGATATTGGTGTTTTTGCCTCCTTTGTGAAGAGGTAGAATGTAGGCTGAACACCAAAGTTTGAGTACATAAGACTCTTTTAAGGATCTGTTAATTAGAATGGAGATTGGGAGAGCAATACCTTCAGCAGCACATTTGAGGAAGGAGGAAGGTAAATTGTCAGCATTGGAGCATGGCTTTAGTTTGGATAGGAGCCTTTTTATAAAAGTGGTTGAAACAGGTTTGAGCTGGAAATTGAGTGGACAGTTATTAGGAGTGTTAGGTGTTGAGGAAGGGGAATTGGATGGATTATTGTTTGGGAAAGATTTGGTTAGCAAAGCTATGGATTCTATAAAGAAAGTGTTGAATTGAGAGCTTAGTTCCATGTCAGTTATACTAGGGTCAGGGCAGGGATTATTCCTGGACCCTGGGTGGAGTAGGGAATTAACTGTTTTCCAGAATTGTTTTGGGTTCTTGTTAATGTTGGACTGAAATTTATTGTAGTAGTTTTTTTTGTCTAAGGTGATAAGTTTTTTTTACTTGGTTGCGTAGTAGGGTGTATTAGAGCAAGGTAGAAGGCATTTTATTTTTCTGGTAAAGCTTCCAGGATTTATCCCTAAGATGCATGTTAAATTTTGTTTCTTTGGACAGCCAAGGAGCAGAATTAGCCTTGACTCGTTTGTTTCTAGGAGGGGCTTGGGAGTTGAGAGTATTTAGGAAGACAGAGTTAAAGTGTTCTACAGCATTGTCAAGGGAAAGAGTATTTAGTATTTGCCAGTTTATATGTTTAAAAGTGTTTGAGAAAATAGTGGGGTTGAAGTTGCTAAGATTACGAGTGTGGATGTAGTGGTGTTGATGTTGGATGGAGTTGGCTGAGCGGTAAATGAATGCTGGGAGATGGTCGCTAAAGAAGTCAGGGCTGGTGCCGGAGAGAATTATTTTGTTGGGGTGAGAGACTAGGATCCAGTCAAGGATGGATCCTGGGGGGTGGTTTTTGTTAGGACAAGTGGTGGAGTGGATTACTTGGGAGAAGTTGTAAAGGTTAATGAATAGGGAGGGGGAAGGCGAGTTGATTTTATTCCAATCAATATTAACATTGCCTAGGATGTAGGTTTCATATTTTATTTCAGTTGAGGCCCAGTGAAGAATATCTTCAAGGGTAGAAATGTTATTGCCTGGGGAGATATATAGGGAGATAATGCAGATATTCTTATGTTTATTTAATCGTAGTAGACTAGCGGTTAGTTCAGAATTTTTGAATTGTGGAATTGGGATTTGTAGGGGGATTAAGGAAAAATGGTTAGAGTAGATTAGCACAGAGCCTCCACCTTTTTTATTTAGTCGGTCGGTTCTGTGAATTTGGAAACCAGGAGGTAAGATTTCAGAGTTGGCAATGTGGGATTTTAGCCAGGTTTCAGAAATAGCTAAGATGTCAGGTTGGTTGTGGTAAATCCAAGCTTGTAATTGGTGCATTTTGTTATTAAGGCTTTGGGCACTGATAGTGAAGAACTTTAGGGTGTTAGGAGAGGAAGCAGAAGTAGAGGAGGGAGGGGGAGAAGGGTTGTGTGAAGTGGGAAAGGTAGGGGGAGGGGGGGAGGAGTTGTTAGTGGTGTGGCAGGGGCCAGGGTTGGGTTGGATATCTCCAGATAAGGCTAGGTCATTGCAGAGGATAACTTTTAGCTTTTTGGGTTTATGTAGTGGGAGGCTGCTTGGGGCTAGTTGTAGTATATGAGTGAATGATTTAGTTGTTGAGAGTTTGGGATGGAATAGGTACAGTAGGTTAGGTTGAATTAGAGAGGAAGATATGTTATGAAAGTGGGTGGACTGCAATGGTTGCAGGTGAGAGCTAGGGATAGTTTGTGTGGAAGGAAGGTAAGGGGGAGTTTTGAAATGGTAAGAAGTAGCATAATTGAGAGGAATTAGGAGTATGAGAAGGGAGCATGGGACACAGATAGAGTAAAGGATTTGGGAGGTCATGTTTAGAAAGGGAGTATTGAATGGAATAAAAGTAGTGGAAGTGGACAGAGAAAATTGGGAGGGAGAGTTGTGGAAGTAGATGGGGTTAAAATTGTTTGTAGGGGAGAGAAAGAGACTAAGTTACGGAGGGGGAAAGTATAGTGGTGTGGGAGGAGTAAGAGGGGGAGGGGTAATGAGGAGAAGGCTAGGATTAGATAATTAGTGAGAGAGGGAGGGGAAATATGAGGAATGTATGTGGAGGTGCGGGGGGGGGGGGGAAATTGGGGGCAGGGTAGGGGAGCGGAGTGAGCCCGCAGGGCGAACGGAGCGGGAAGAGCCAAAGGAAGGAGAATGATAGGGAAAACAATCAGGAGAGTGAGAGAGCAGAAGATAAGTTTGCAAAGATGTGTAGTGGGTTAAAAGACTGACAGAGAAATATAGTTGTTGGTAGACATATAGAAGAGATGACAGTAGAAGAAGGTAATAGGCTTTGAGAGGGAATAGAGATGGGCGTTAGCTAAGTGGAAGAAAAAAAAATGAGGATAGGTAATCCAGGGAGAAATAGAGAGGGAGAGAGCAGTAGAAGAGATGTATAGGAGCTAAGTAGATAAGATAAGGAGGAGAGAGAAAATTAGTAGAGACAGCAAGAAGGTAGAGGAGCATCACCTAGTGGGCAGTCAGATTGAAGCAACAAAGTCTCAAATCCAGTTGGGGGGGAGCTATTGAAGTCGGAAAAGGGGTAGAAATATACTAGGGAGAGTAGGGTAGGGTTATTTAAGAGATGAGAAAAGGGGAAAGCTTTGGCTGCTGGCTAACCTGGCAGGGGAAGCGCACCACGACCTACTTGAGTTTATGTACTACCTTAAATTGTTACAAAAGGTTAAGAATAACACATACTTTCACTGAAAGTTCCTTGCTGGGAGAAAAATGGGAGTTTAAATTTGATCAGAAATTCCTTGGTTGCGGGTTCTTAGTGTGGGCTTAGCTTCCGGTAGGGAAGAGCAGGTTAGAGCCGGATGGGCAGGAGCACAAGTTTCACTGAAAGTTCCTTGCTGGGAGAAAAATGGAAGTTTAGATTTGATCAGAAATTCCTTGGTTGTGGGTTCTTAGTGTGGGCTTGGCTTCCGGTAGGGAAGAGCAGGTTAGAGACGGATGGGCAGGAGCACAAGTTTCACTGAAAGTTCCTTGCTGGGAGAAAAATGGGAGTTTAGATTTGATCAGAAATTCCTTGGTTGTGGGTTCTTAGTGTGGGCTTGGCTTCTGGTAGGGAAGAGCAGGTTAGACCCAGATGGGCAGGAGCACAAGTTTCACTGAAAGTTCCTTGCTGGGAGAAAAATGGGAGTTTAGATTTGATCAGAAATTCCTTGGTTGTGGGTTCTTAGTGTGGGCTTGGCTTCCGGTAGGGAAGAGCAGGTTAGAGCCGGATGGGCAGGAGCACAAGTTTCACTGAAAGTTCCTTGCTGGGAGAAAAATGGGAGTTTAGATTTGATCAGAAATTCCTTGGTTGTGGGTTCTTAATGTGGGCTTGGCTTCCGGTAGGGAAGAGCAGGTTAGAGCCGGATGGGCAGGAGCACAAGTTTCACTGAAAGTTCCTTGCTGGGAGAAAAATGGGAGTTTAGATTTGATCAGAAATTCCTTGGTTATGGGTTCTTAGTGTGGGCTTGACTTCCGGTAGGGAAGAGCAGGTTAGAGCCGGATGGGCAGGAGCACAAGAGTAGGATACTGCGAAACGCTGGAGCCAGGGATGCACAGCAGCCAGGGGAGGTCAGTAGAATAAAGATATAAACTTGTATGAAAGGCGTTGGGAACCACGTGGGACGCCACTTTTAATTTGGACCTCAGAAGGTGGTTTTATCCCCCTTCTACCCTCCTCTTGGCCCCTAAGCAATCCTTCCTGCACGGTCGTTTTAACAGATGACCGGCTTTCTCAGATTCCACTGTTACCTGTGATGCCTGTGCCTGTCCCCGAGCCTACAATCAGTTTAACTGACTCAACGGTTGCTTTATATTTTTTTTCTTTCTCCCGCTTGCTGTAACCTCTTCACTACTGCTGTGCTTAATTACTGCTTAAAGTCGCTCTATAGGCGCTTGCCTTGAATCCGGACTACTGTCCACATTTGCTTAAGGGCGATGACTACAATGGAGCGTATATAATACTTTATTTTAACTTTCACTCCACTGGTTTATTATTGTATTTTGGGCGATCAACGGCACACAAAGTAGACAGCCCAGTGGTACCGTTGTTCAGACTGCGCACTGATAGCGTGCCTTTGAAGGACTCGCAAAGTGCCTTTAGCGCCTTTTTTACTACGCTCACCTTGCAGCGGTTTCGCTCGGCAGGCTGTTATTCCTCCTTCTCTTACGATATTGCTAGCATGCAACCTAGACCTACCCCTGTACCCTAGGTGCCCTGACTTTGAGAGGTAAAGTAGTAGTATTACAATACATTACCTGTCTATCATCTTATGTGCCTAACTCAACTGTTTCACTCCTTGTAACCGTAGATATCTTTGTATATCCCTCATACTTTTATCTATAACTAATTTTCTCCCCTGCTGCGACCATTTAGCAGTGTCCCTCCCTAGGCAGCCTCCACGTGGTCTCCCACAATTAGATTACTGGCGTTCATGATGGGCAATAGCGTTGTAAATGTCTCTGAGTGCTAAAGTATCTTGCCTATGGAAATACAATGCTCATTGGTAACGTTAAAACTGCCTAATATCAGTGCTGCATTTTTGTTCAGGTTTATTTGATCTACTATGAAGTATATATTTTTTTAACACACATTCCCCTTTGGGATACTGTAATACCTGACCTAGATCCATAACTGCTTAATGCTGTTTTTACCCATATGTTCTGTGGAAACTGGTTTGACTGCTTGATGCCTATGCTTACTATATTGATTGTATTCCAGTCATTCGGATAGTTGCTGCCTGCCTATGCATTTATTCTAGCTAGACTGCCTGATATCTATGCTTAGTATATTGTTGTATCCAGTTATTAGGATAAATGCTGTTTTGCCTAATGTTTTTTCTAGCTAGCAACTACTGTTAGATTTGTTCCTTGGGGCCCCCACTGTATGTCTCTAGCTATCTAGCTACTCTGCTTCATACAGTGTGCCCTAGAGCATACCTCTATACTGTTCTTTGTATTGCCAGGATTTAAAGCATCTGTGCTAGTATTGTTGTACTCATATGACTGATTAATAATTTATTTTTCCTTGCTTGTTTTTTTCTTTCTCTCTCTACCCGTAACTATTAACAGATTTTACACCTGGGTTCCTGCCCTTCCCTATCCTAAGAGGCCCTGTGGACATCTTCTAAACACCTGATATCCTGAATAGGACTAAATATCCTTCTAACAGACTGTCCTCCCGGATTTTTTGTGAAAAGTATGTCCTATCATTGTACTGCTTAGCTTTACTCACTAGGACATTTTCTACTTCCCTGCCAGGTAAACCAGCAGCCCCCCCCTCTAGATTGGCCTTTTGTTGGTCCCCTCTCCTTCACTCCTTATTGCCTTTTAGTCCATACAATCCTCTCTCTCTACCCTGTTTCTAGTTCTCTTATCTTGGTTAACCCCCTGCTTGCTCTGTCTGATAGTTTTTCCTAACTTGGCCACTAGGTGGCGCCCTTCTTACCATAACTTATACTACTACAATTTCTGAGTATCCCACTGCAAATCCTACTGTCCTTTCTTGTTCCAGAGTCTACCTTTACCAACTTTACCCAGCACTAATTCTTTTACCCCCCACTTACCTTTCAATCTCCTCAAACTCTATACTGCTGAACTCACCCTTACCATTACACCTGTTTCTCTCTTCTTGCCTGATTGTTTTCTGCAACTTTGTCCTGTTCTTCCCCGCTCCGTTCGCTACGCTCACTCCCCTCCCCACCCTACCCCCAATTCCCACCCACCCCCAGGGGTCCTACCTTTAAACTTACTTAGACACACCCCTAATTATCAATATACCTATCTCTACTTCCTGCACATCTACCACTTAACTCCTTACTCATATAACCACACCCTCTCTCGTCTAGCAAATCCATACTGACTTTACCTACTACTTTACACCGTGAAGTCCTATACTTACTAACTTTCACTCTATAAAAATTATGCCTTTAACCCTTAACTCAATCATTCCTCTTCTCCTACTTAACATCCTGCAGTACTACTACACTCTTACCTCCTATGAACATCTTAGGCTTAACCAAACTCCTGTAGTAGCCAAACATAGTACAACTACACTTCCTCTACCTGACGAAACCCACATTAATATACTTTCAACCAATCCCTACCTTCCCCCTCGCTACCATAAATTACACCATTACAGACTCACAACCTCCAAACGGCTCTATCTAATACCCATCAAATACACATATATCTTTCAAACCACACAAACACTTTTATTGATACATGGGGACATCCACCCTAACCCAGGTCCCAACACCATCCTCAATCCCACTCCTTCAAACCATATAGCTAACGCTACTAGCACACCCTTCTCCACTGACTCCCTCTCCATTGCTCACTTAAATATTCGTAGCATTAATAACAAATTAACACAACTCCATGCCTTAATTGATTTCTATGCCTTTGATATCCTCTGTCTCACAGAAACCTGGCTTAAACCCAGTACCAAAGATAATGAATTTACTCCCCCAGGCTATAGCACCTTAAGGCTAGATCGTCTTAATAAAAAGGGCGGAGGAGTGGCCATCCTATACAAATCTCAACTTCAGGTAGCCTTAATTAACTCCTTGCCCCCCTCCCCAGCAAATGCTGAAATACTTTGCACCAAACTCCAAGTAAATAAATCCAAAGCTATAAACATAATATGTTCCTACATCCCCCCAGGTAAAAACATCAATACCCTAGAAAATATCCTTAGCTGGGCCTCCTGTAGCTTTCCCCAAGAAACCATACTCCTAGGTGATTTCAACATTGACTGGAATTCCTGCAAATCCCCCTCACCCTCCATCCACCTTAATCTCTTTAACTATCATCAAACCATTAACTCCCCTACTAGAGTAAATAAATCCACCCACAAACAAACTATTCTAGACTGGATATTGACCAACAACAATCCCCTCTCCTACAAAACAGGAATACTCCCTGACAATATCAGTGACCACCTCCTTACCTTTATCACTAAACAAAAATTTAACAATCCCAAACCAACTACTTATCGTACCAAACACAACAAAACAAACTTCAACCTAGCATCCTTTCAGAATGAACTCAAGGAATACAACTGGTCTACTCTAAAATACCTCCCAATAGATGAGGCTGTAACCCATTTCAACAATACCTTCCTACAAATTCTTAACCAACATGCTCCATCCCGCTTAGTCAGAGTCAAATCCAAAGCAGCCCCATGGCTCTCTAAAACAACTAAACAAACTATGCGAGCTAGAAATAAACTATGGTCTAAATGGAGGTCCACAAAAAATCCAATTGACCATCAAAACTTCAAACAGCTGAGAAATAAAACTAAGAAGCTCACCATTCAGGACAAGAAAACTACCACCTTCAATACCAACAAAACCAACACCAAAACCCTAAACAATTTTGGTCAGGAATAAACAAACTACTCCACCCAGGCAATACCAAAACACCTACCCCAGATAGCCTAGCACAAACCGAACCTAACATAATAGCCGACACTTTCAACAACTTTTTCTCTAAGACAGTCTCCTCACTTGCAAGTACCATGACTCCCCCCTCAACCCTCCAATCTACCCCCACTCAAAACAGCACACACATACTAAAGTTTAATACTGTCTCAACAACCTACATCCACAAGCTACTATCCAAACTCAAACCTTGCACCCCTTCTGCAGATAAGCTTCCAGCTGAATATCTGCAACTAGCTGCATCCGAGATAGCCTACCCAGTCTCCATCTTAATAAACAGAACCATAACTGAATCCAAAATCCCATCCTGTTGGAAAATCTCCCATATTATTCCCCTCCATAAAGGAGGAAACTCCAACGAACTCTCCAATTTTCGGCCTATTGCCCTTTTATCTCCTCTTTCCAAAATAATGGAACGCTGCATTCACCATCAACTACCACATTACCTCTTAAATAACAATTTGCTTGTAGACTCACAACATGGTTTTAGACCCTACCACAGTACTTCAACTGCCCTTCTCTCCTTCACTGACTCTATCAATAGAAACCGCAACAACAACCTGTTCACCTCTGCAATATTCTTAGACCTCTCAAAAGCATTCGATATGGTCAACCATAAACTTCTCCTCGATACCCTACAATCCCTCTCACTAGATTCACAGGCATTACAGTGGTTCAACTCTTACCTGACTAATAGAAAACAAGCAGTCCTCTGGGACAGTCATCTATCCTCTCAACTCCCAATTACTATTGGCGTCCCACAAGGATCCATCCTAGGTCCCCTACTTTTCTCTATTTTCATAAATAACCTGCCCACTTCCCTCCCTACATCCACTTGTATACAGTATGCAGATGATTCCACTCTCATCTGCTCTGCTTCGTCCCCAGCACAACTCCACTCCGCTACCCAGGTGGTCTTCACTGCAGCAGAAAAATGGTTCCAACATATCTGTCTCCTCCTAAACCCCAAAAAAACCAAACTGCTACTTTTCACCCCTACCTCTAAATCCACCCCTATCACTTTTCCATTGTATCATGCAATGGCACTGTCATCCAACCTGACTCTTCCACTAAGCTGCTAGGCATAACCATAGACAATCAGCTAAATTTTGACTATCACATTGACTTGACTATCAAGTCAGTCAATAAAAAGATGGGTGCCCTTTACAGACTTAAGCCCTTCCTTACTACTACTACCCGAGTGACTCTAGCCCAAACTCACCTCATTTCTACATTATTGTATGCCTCTCCTTCCTTTATCAATATATCTAAAGCTAATCTTCAAAAACTGAATACCGCCTACCACAGTATAGCCAGATTTGCCACTGGCTCTCTATTCCAAACTCATCACTGTCTTAACTTAAAGAAACTAAACTGGCTTGAACTTCCTAACCTAATACTACTACAACAGCTAATCATCACTTTTAAAATTCTACATCACCCTTCCAACACACCCATACTAAATAAACTCATCACTCCGTATAAAAATCTCACTTCACTTAGATCAGCTAACAAGGTACTAGTTACTACTGTGAAATCTCATAATAAATCAGGTGATTCCTTATTTGCAAACATTGTTGGTTCTTACTGGAATAAACTCCCCACAGAACTGACCTCCCTAAACTCATGTCAGCGTTTCAAAAAACAGATGAAAACTCACCTAATAACTCACTGGCTATGCCCTTGCTCCAATCCTGACTGACCTCAGCCAACTTATTACTCTCTTCAGTCTGCACTTGTGCACTTTTGCTCTTCTGTTCTAACTTAAACTGACTTCCACAGTCCCTTTATTTATCTCCATTCTTCAGTTCTCAGTTCTGTTTGACTCCCCTCTGACCTCTCTGATTGTCTGTCTCCTGCTTCCTTTAGCAGACCTCCTATAATCCTATTTACCTCTTACATTTCCTCTCTAACTTTTTTTCCCCCTCTCCTTTTCCTACTGCTTGTTCCTTAACCTCACTAAGTCCAGAATTCCTGTACCTAACAGTAGCTGTACTTTATTATTCCTTTCTCTTTATGTCATTTCTCCCTTTATACTTTCCTTAGCCTCTTAAAATCTTTTACACTACTAACCTGCATGTTTAACACTATATATTAACCACTTTTATACTTTCAACTAATACCTACTTGTTGTTCATGACTAGCTACTATGGATATTTTTTCTACTTTAAATTGTTTTGTTGATACTGAAACTTTTCTCCTCAGTCCCTGACTGAATTTTGATTGTCATCTAGTCAGGTTTTTACATGAAAAACGTATTTGTATTTGTACTTTGCCGTATTATACTATATTAGTTTTAGTTTTATTTGTATAGTTAGTATTACTAGTAACTTTATAAACTGTAGTGTATTAGTTCTGATAGTGGAGCTTTTCTCCTCGGGCCTCTGCTGAAAATGGACATGTATCCAGCCAGACTAGCCCGGTTAACAAATGTAAAATAAATAAATAAATAAATAAATAATAAATAATATAAATATATATATATATATATATATATATATATATATATATATACATATATATATATATATATATAGAGAGAGAGAGAGAGAGAGAGAGATACATACATATATGATACATATCTGGGTCTACCTCAACCCATCAAAATTACGTTTTTCAAAATGTAATTCGGTGACCCCTTATTCCCAAAAATGCATTTAATGCAATTTTAATAAAATTGTCAAAGATTCCAAAGACAACCACAAGACATTCTATAGTTATGTCAAGAATGTAAATGGTAATGCTCAGATCTGCTCTGAGCTACAACAGAATGGCATTAAGTATACTGATCCCAAGGATATTGCCAATATCCTGGCAGATCGATTTAGTGCCAACTTCACCCCCCTCTCACCCCCTAAAGGGCCCATCTCAATACCAAAAGATTGCCAAATTTCAGTAATCACAGCCACACAGGTAGAAACCGCACTCTCCAAAGCTAAGAATACAGCATTCATGGGGCCAGATGACATCCTGGGCTATGTACTACATGAACTACAAAATGAACTGGCACCTCACCTAAGTGTCATGTTTAATAATAGCCTCACCTCAGGCTTTGTGCTCACTGAGTGGTGCACAACTACAGTTATCCCACTCCAAAAGGGGGGATCCACCTTGGATCCTGGAAACTACCTCCCCATCAGTCTGACGAGCCTGATCTGCAAGGCCATGGAACGTATTATCATGGAACTTATAAACAAAGATATTGGCAACCTTCAAACACTGGACCCCACCCAGTTTGGGTTCATGAAGGGCTGATATTGTCTCCTGAACCTGATTGACTTCTTTGAATCAGTCTCCAGAGCCATGGACGAGGGTAAGGCAGTCCACACAGCCTATTTGGACCTTGCCAAGGCCTTTGACACCATCACCCACTCTGGAATCATAGATAAACTTACTAAGCTGGGCATTAATCCCTATGTCACTTGATGGGTTGCCAACTGGCTTACTGACAGAACCCACACTGTAAAAGTAGCTGACTCCAAATCCAGCTCCAGACAAGTGACAAATGGAGTACCTCAGGGTTCAGTCCTGGGACCTCTCTTGTTTGGCATCTACTTCTCTGAAGTACAGGTCAACACTAAGGGACTCTGGCTAACAAAGTTTGCAGATGACTGCAAACTGGGAGCCATTATTGAATCCCCAAATGATGTTGATACTCTACAAAAGTGACTTACAGAAGCAGATGCTTGGTGCCAGAGCCATGGGCTCAAGCTCAATGCCAAGAAATGTATAGTTATCCCTTTTGGGAAAAAAAACATGTACCAGTGAATTACCATATAGGTGGCAGTACACTAAACACCAAAAGTGTGATAAGAGACTTAGGGACACAGGTGGACAGTGGTCTCACCTTCAATAACCACATACCCACAACAGTCAGGAAATCATTCTATGTGGCACACCTCCTCAATAAGGGCTTTTCATCCAGAAAAAAGGAGGTTATTGTCCCACTGTACTCATCCCTCATTAGACCCATTATAGAATACAATGCCCCATTTGTTATGTACCTCTCAAGACATCTGCAACAACTGGAAAGGCCACAGAAATACCTCACTAAAAGAATCACAGGCCTAAAGCAGATGCCCTATGCTGACCGCCTTAAAAAACTCCAGCTATACTCTGTTGCATATTGTCTACTCCAAGGTGATCTCTGCTTAACATACAAGACCATGTCAAACCCAGAGCTGTTGGACATGCTACACTTAAAGAAATCCCAATCCCTCAGAGCCACATGCTCCAGGGATCTAAACCTTGTCATCACAATAAACAAAACATGCTGGAGGGATAGGTTCCTGACCCAGAGACTCCCCAGACTCTGGAATAGACTGCCCATATATGTCAAGCAGAGCACCTCTTTGGCCCTCTTCAAAAGGAACTTTAATGAGTGGATGGGAGAAAGGAAATTCACCCCAGAGATCATGTCAATCGCCCTGCTAGACAGGGGTCCAGGGAAGTAAATAGTGTGGGAAGAAATAGCCAGGGAATTGTTATGGCTAGGCTTGTATAGGCCCTAGGGCTGATAGCCTAGTACCAACCTATGAACCTATGAACCGAAAAGCAACGGAGGTTGTTGTTCAGATCGTGGCACAGCAGGGAAAAGGGAATATTCCCTTTTCCCCACTGTAGTGCAATCTCAGAGTGAGACTATATAAGCAGCGGGGATTTGGGGGACACAGCCCCCCACATGGGGGGGTGCAGGGGGGCTTGCTATATGTATTTAGTGTTGCCATGTATTTTATTCTTTTTGTGTTTTTTTGCTTTTTGGTTATGTGGTTATTCGCTAAAGTGCATTTTCGATTAAATGCACTTTCAGCAATTAGGGGTTGCGAAATTACAGTTCCTTGAAATGTAATTTCATTCAATGAAATGATACCAATATACATGTATTCACACACACACATACACACACACATATATATATATATATATATATATGTATATATATATATTTTTTTGTACACTTGTAAATATTTGTAAATATGTAAATATTTTGTAAATAGGAGTTATTTTTGTATATAAATAAATGACCCCTACTCTTTTTGACAGGTGCAGTGGGATCTTGTACATCCACATGAGCTGCCACCAGCTCAAGCATATTGGGCCTCAGTTCAACATCCTGTCAGAAGGATGGCACACTCACGAGACCTTCTGTTGGCTTATCCCTCTTTCTCCAGATCCCCAATAAGACTCCCACTGGCACAACATTAGAGTTGAGATGTCAGCCGGGTGGCCAAGCCAAGACCTCCAGCACTCTCTCTGTCCAACTAATGCTTCATGTCCCTGCCCAAGTAGCTGACACACACACACTTTGAGATTTTATTTATATACAAACACACAAGTTTACTAGCTATGCCCTCTTCTGCCCAGACTATAAGGTCGCTCAAGCTGCCACCAGCCACTACTTATCAGCCACTTTAAGGCCCTTAACAAAGGGTGTACAATCCTACTGAGTAATGTTACTATTTATCCAAATGGTAGTCTGACCAACAGCAAGGCTATTTAGGAGTGTTGTGTACAGTGTCACCAAATACATATGCAAGTACTCTCAGAGCTTAAATATGCCTCACAAATAGCCACAAAGATAGGTTTAAATATATTTAATAATAAATAAATAGTACAAAACAAGACAATACTCAGCAAATCAACACAGTAACTTCAGAGTTCAAATCACAGGAGGTATTTGAAACAACATGGATGTTCTTGCTAGGTCCAAAACAAAATACAAAATGCCCAGTTTCTCTCTGAGAGAATTCTTAAATTAATATCAAATATTACTGCTGAATTAGAAAGCCGCGGTGGTACAGCGGTAGCGTTTTTGCCTCACAGCAAGAGGTTCTCCTGTTCGATTCATGGCTGGAGTGCCTTCTGTGTGGAGTTTGCATGTCCTCCCCGCAGTCGAGTGGCCTCCGAAAGACATGCGTGAATGGGCATGCCTTTGCTGAAGGTTGGGCGTTGGGCTGGAAACTCGGCACCATAAAAAAAATCTGCTACCAATCATTAGCAGACCGGAGTTCCACTGTGGCAACCCCTAACCAGGAAAAGCCGAAAAGACAAAAGACTGCTGGATTAACTTGGATGACATCACTTTTTGTCACCTGAATTCAGTTCCCAGGCTAAATCCCCCATTGTAGCATTTGATATCTCCTTGTGAAAAATACATATCTCTCAGATGTTTGCAGATCTTGGAAGTCATAAAACAATAAAACACTTTTACATTTTAAACCTAGTAATTACTTCCATGAAGATATGTGAAGGCTGCAAGCCTAGCTAGATATAATTTTGTAGATAATTCTATGTCATTGTAAATATGAATATAATAGGTTCATAAGTTCATAGGTTCATACTAGGCTATCTGCCCTGGGGCAATTATAAGCCTAGCCCGATTCTGTATGTCTTACACCACCCCTTGATTTGAGTATACTGTGCCCTTTTTAAGGTTTAGTTTACTGTGCCTCTGTCCAATAGTGGCACGGGAGTAATCCCTGGGACAAACCTACGATCCCCCATCCACCTATTGAGATTCTTCTTGAAGAGATTCAGTGAGGTGCTCTGCCTCACATGAACTGGAATTCTATTCCAGAGAGAAGGGAGCCTCTGGGTTATGAACCTGTCCCTCCAGCAAGTTCTATTTATTTCTGTGCTGAGGTTCAAGTCCCTCGAGCGTGTGGCTCTAAGGGATTTAGATTTACTGAGGTGAAGCATGTCTATTAATTCTGGATTTGACATAGCTTTGTATGTCAGGCATAGATCGCCTCGAAGTAGGCGGTATGCAACTGAGTAGAGCTGGAGTTTTTTTAACCGAGCAGCATATGGCATCTGTTTGAGACCCTTGATCCTCTTGGTGAGATACTTTTGGGGTCTTTCTAATTGCTGCAGGTGTCGGGTAAGGTACATCCCAAAAGGGGCATTGTATTCTATGATGGGCCTGATGAGGGATGAATAAAGGGGCACGATTACCTCTCTTGATCTAGATGTGAAACCCTTCATGATGAGGTTGGCTATGTAGAAGGTCTTTCTAACCACTTTGGCAATGTGGTTTTCAAAGGAGAGATTGCTATCAACTTGGGTCCCCAGGTCCCTAATAACTTTCTCTGTACTTAATGGGTTTCTGCCTATGTGGTAATTTGTGGGCACATTGTTTTTGCCAAAGGGTATGACTATACATTTTTTGGCATTTAGCTTTAAACCATGGCACTGGCACCAGTTATCTGTCTCTGTGAGACCTTTTTGAAGGATGTTTGTGTCAGCTGGTGAGTTTATTATGGCGCCCAGATTGCAGTCGTCTGCGAACTTGGTGAGCCATAGTCCTCCCACGTTTGGCTGTACCTCAGAAAAGTATATACCAAACAAGAGTGGTCCCAGGACAGAACCCTGTGGGACACCACTTGTGACCGGTTTCGAGTCGGACATAGCTCCAGCAACTCTCACTCTGTGGGTTCTGTCTTTGAGCCAGTTTGTGACCCATCTTGTGACATAGGGGTTTATATTTAAGCTGGATAGCTTATCTATGATGCCCGAATGGGGTATTGTGTCAAATGCCTTTGCAAGGTCCAGATAGGCTGTGTGGACTACTTTCCCTTCATCTATGGCTTTGGTGACTGTTTCGAAGAAGTCAACCAGGTTCAAAAGGCAGGATCTGCCCTTGACAAAGCCAAACTGGGTAGGATCTAGTGTCTGTAGGTCCCCAATGTCTTTGTTTATGAGCTCCATGATGATCCACTCCATAGCCTTGCAGACTAAGCTAGTCAGGCTTATGGGGCGATAGTTTCCAGGGTCCATAGAGGCTCCACCTTTGCAGAGTGGGACCACTGTTGCTGTATGCCATTCTGTGGGCACATATCCTGTAGTGAGGCTGAGATTGTATAGCTGTTTTATTTGAGGGATTAGTTCCTCTTGGAGTTCATGTAGGACGCAACCTGGGATGCCATCTGGTCCCATGGAAGCAGTGTTTTTTGCTTTGGAGAGGGCAGCCTTCACCTGAGCATCAGAGATGTTTGTGAGGCAGCCCTCTGCTGGGATAGATACTTGCTCTTTTGGAGGGGAGGGGGTGGAGAAGTTTGCACTGAACCTGTCTGCCAGGACAGGCTTGTCCTCTTAAAATGTAAAGAAAACTGTGTTAAGTGTTGAACTTCAAAAATGTAACCACAGTGCACTCTGCTGGAAGAAAGCTGATAAGTCAAGCATTGTATGACTGATCAAATGGCTTGGAGACATAATGTTTGGACTGAAGAATACCTTGTATTGTTTTGAGACCAGAGTTAATTGCTAGATTTTACATATATAATGTCTTTTATTGCTGTGGTCTCCTGCAGGTGCACATTGCAAAAAGAAATGTAAATTCTGAGTTTCTGTTAGCCTTGGAAACCAGAGAAGAATGATATAATCTAAAATGAGTCAGCAGAGATGTATTATTTTAAGACTTTCTCAGAGAGAGAGAGAGAGAGAGAATCAGAGCATTTTGGATTTTGTCTGAAGATCATCCACTCACCAGTACTCTGCCTTTGCTCTATATCTAAGTTTATTTAGAACTGTTATTGCTATTAGAGTTAAGTAGGAATTTAGTCAGATTTAGTCTAGCTGTTTTCTATATTTATGTCAGACTATTCTACAGTATTATTTTAAGCATTTTTATGTGGTTTCTGAACTCTTGACTAGCACTGTGTTGAATTGAGGAGATTTGTCTTGTGTTTTTATTATTTATTATTAAATATTTTTAAACCTTTCAACTGCTGCTGTTTTGTATAGGGAAAATTTTAGCTCTAGAGTACATTGTGTGTATATAGTGATACTGTTCAAAGCCATTCCAATAAGCCTTGCTGTTCATCCACTTATTATTTGGATAATAATATTGCACAGTAATACTTGGACACCCTTTGGGAAGGGCCTTATTGGTAGCTGATAAATAGGGGTCATGGTGGCAGTGGATTACTACTTTATAGCCTGGACAGAAGGGGCACGGCTAATGAACCTGTGCCAGCCTTCCCCAGGAGTGTCTGTGTGGTTGTATATAAATCATATCTCAAAGTGTGTGTGTGTGTGTGTGTGTGTGTGTGTGTGTGTGTGTGTGTGTGTGTGTGTGTGTGTGTGTGTGTGTGTGTGTGTGTGAACTACTTGGGCAGGGACATGAACCACTGGTTGGACAGAGGGAATGCTGGGAGGATTAGGCTTAGAACCCTGGCTAAGGACTCCACTCTATAGCTGTGCCAGTGGGGAGTCTTATTGGAGATCTGGAGAGAAAGGGTGAAACCAGCCCCAGACTGACTGTGATCTCTGTGTGCTCTTAAGGGAAATTGTACTTTACTGTGTGTATTTGTTATCCTTCACAATGTGGACTCCCCTCACTGGTGTTAGTGGTGAGGATTGAGGCTCCTTGATTACTGGCCAGTGCATGGGCATCACAACTTCTCTTCCAAGACAATACAAAAAGTTCTAGCTCTAGACATTGTGTCTGCTACTGAACTGAAACTGAGAGATAACATATTTTGTTTATGGCCCAGTTATAAAGTAATTTAACCTCAACTATTCTTATGTTTTGCAAGTTAATCTTTTATGTTCCAGTAGGGTACACTGTGGATATATCTCTGAAGCTCAGTACTGTACAAACCCTGTTCAACACACACTTCTGTACCAGTAGTTTAATACCTACATAACATATAGTCCTAATACATTTGGTAACACAAGCAATTGCATCATGACGGTATTAACAAATGACATATAACTATTTACCAAATTACAGATAGCTGGGCTGGCAATATTTTCCTTGTGTCACACACCTATGCAATTAGAAGGGATGACCCTAACAATGCACTGAACAAACATGCTAAAACCTGTAAGGCTTTTAAGACATTTTTATTCTATATATTACAAAAGATGCTGAACAGTAATGAAGGAGGAATTAATGAAAAACTATCTATCATTAGTGATTTGATCATGACGGCTGAACATATTTGATGTTCCAATGACAGTAATCCATTAACAACCATACCTCGGTCATGGAGGTTTAATGTACTTGACTGAATATTCATTTTGTTAAAGAAATTCTGTTTGAAAGACGCTTGTTGGAACAGAAGAAACATAAGCTTCAAAGGAACTTAAACGATTTTTCAAACGGCCAAGTTTTTACTTGGCCGAGGAATACTAACTCTAACACTCATAACAGACAATCTAGTTATAATGGTACAACTAATGGTCGATTGTTTGAATCTGCATCGGACCATTTAGGTCATATACCTATTAGTAAGAATGTATCTACTTTTAAACATGCCGTAATTAATGTTGATGGAGATGTGCATGATAATAGGGATATTTTAAGTAATTCCAATTGTAGTAAAACCACCCCTAGTGTGAGTTTAGGGGACGAAAATTTGGCGAATAATAATATTCATACTGGAGTGAACCACACTCTCTGAACCTGGTAACTTAATTATGGATAATGTTGAAGACAGTAATGGGCCCAATTCTGACATCTCCTATCTTCCATCAAGTTGCTGAACCAGTGGTTCGTAGGAAAACCACCAATAATAGCAGTGGTAGTAGTAGTAGTTGTATACATCCTACCCCTTTCCCGATTTCCAACATGCACAATCGGGGCAGAAGTCGCGCTATGAGCAGGGAGAGACAAAAAAGAAAAGCCTCAGTAGGAGATATAAAAGGACCCACCTTGAAGAAAATGTGAGAAAAGGTAGTAACAACCTAGTGTGGAATCTGTCACACAGACCATTAGATAAGTATGAGTTGGAGGTCCTGAACAAAGGGCTATCTTTTATACCAACTACTTATAGTAGTCTCCCAGATACCATTTTAGATGTTAAATTATTTGCGCGTAATGTTCAACTGCAACTGTTATTTGATAATGTTGAAAATAACACTTATGTTTCACAGCCATAGAAACCTAATGTATTTCTCCCTAATTTGCATCCTTTAGTGGATTCTTTTTGTAAGAATGTAGAAGGTGACTTGTATACTTGTTACAAAGACATATGACCTACGAAAAAGAAACATAATTTATCTTTCCAACAGAAGAGGGCCTTAGATAATTTATGGCGAGATAATAACATATCAATTAGATCAGCAGATAAAGGTGGCCCAGTAGTTATTTTGGACAATAAAGATTATAAATATTATATGCGTGAGATGTTACAAGATACTACTTTTTATTTACCAGTTAGTAAAAGTGACGTTCGAAAATATGTATCCATGGTTAATACTTCATTAGAAGAACTTCTTACAAGTGGAGCCATTACTATTGAAATGTTTAATTTTATGTTAGTTGAACATCCCTTAATTCCCACTGTACAAGGGCTCCCAAAAATACATAAAGACCCTGTGAAACCACCTATGAGACCTATAGTGGCAGGTAGAGGGTGTGTTACTGAACCCCTCTCTGTGATTGTTGAGAAAATGTTAAGACCAGTAGTTAATATAAATCCAGTTATTTTGAAAGATACTAAACAGTTTTTACTTGATTTATACAAAGAAACAGTTAATGTACCAGATACTTTACCATATATTTTAGTAACTATGGACGTTAAGTCCCTGTTTACGATGACACCTAACCAGCATGGCATACAAAGTATACATTGTTACTTAAATAACTATAGTGATTTTTTGGATGCCAAAATTTACCTCATTTGTAGACTACTTAGAATAGTGCTGGAGAATAACATTTTCTTATTTGATAATGAATTGTTTCTCCAGAGGGATGGCGTAGCTATGGGCACTTCATGTGCCAATAGCTACGCCAACCTTGTAATGGCACTGTGGGAAAAGGATAAACTCTTTCATTTATCTAGTTACCAAGAATTTGTTATATTTTACAAGCGCTTTGTAGATGATTTGTCTTTTCTCTGGAAGGGTAGTGAGGCTGATTTGGATAGATTTTTTGATGAAGTGAACTCTCTTACTGATTATCTGAAATTCACCATTACCATGTCTCGAGGCAGTATTTCTTTTTTAGACGTGTTTACTGAGCGTCTAACCAATGGTAAATTGAACACAGGGGTACATAGGAAATCATGTTATAGAAATACATTGTTGCATAGACAGAGTATGCACCCTGGTTTCATTTTTAAAACTATAGTAAAAGGACAAGCTATTCGAGCTTCTAGATTGAAACCAATACAGTCTAATTTTGAAAAAGAACTTATTGACCTCAATGATAGATTAGTAGCAAGGAAATATCATGATAGTGAGATAAGATATAGTTTCCTTAACATAGAGAATATTAGACCTAGTCAAGCTTTTCCTTAGTTTTCAGAAGAAGGGAATCTGCAGTATCTAGGGTCTAGTAATTCTGATACTTTTTATACATCTACACAGAAATTGTCATTGTTTTTTACTCATGATGTCTGTCAGATTAAAGACATAATTTATAGACATTGGAATTTATTAACTATAGACCCACTTATCAGGAATATTGTAGGGGAACAGTCCCAATTTCTATTTAAGAACAAGAAAAATTTATTCAGACTTTTATGTAATCCGCTAAATAGTATGCATTCATCTCTTGTTAATTCATATTTAGGAACAAGGCCATGTTATAGTTGTAATTTTTGTTCCTTTATTTGTCAATCTCATAATTTTATACATTCTAACACCTTACATATACATAAATTTGATGTAACAGCTAACTGCAACACCAAACATGTGGTTTATCTCACCATGTGTTCCTCCTGTCCTGTTTTCTATGTGGGCAAAACTGACAGGAGACTCAGAGATAGGGTTAGAGAGCATCTGTACCAGATACGCATCAAATCTGACACCAATGCACTCTCAAAACACACTTTAGCCACTGATGCATCACATGTATTCAAGTTCATGGTGATATTTGTTAATACACCTAGCTTGAGAGGTGGTGATGTTAGGAATTTTACTGAGATGAATGAAATGAAATGGATAATTAAACTTCAAGCACATTTATACCCTGGTTTGAATGAGAAGATACCTATTAAGCCAGCACTTAGAAACAGGAGGCTGACTTATAAATAAATAATACAATATCATATCCCCTTACATGTATTGTTATATATGTGTCTATATGCCTTATGTAGAGTTTTATTTACATGTTTTGTACATTCAAAGTGAATACTTTTTTATAATTAGTTTTTTAAGATAGGTTCTTGAAGGTTTTTATGTATAGCCCAAATGAGGTGATATCTCCACTCCCTAATTAAGATATTGATTAGTGAGTTAATTGATTTATACATAAATAGAGAGGTTTTTCAGTTGTGTAACATTACTGAGGTCTGAAGAAGCCATCTTGGTGAAAGCGCTTACCTGTTTTTTTATTTATTTATTTTTTTATTTATTTATTTAACATTTGTTGACCAGGAAAGTCCAACTAGGTTCCACAGATCCTGTTTTCAGCAGAGGCCCGGGGAGAAATGCTCCAGAAGCATGTCTTTAGAATGTGGGAGGAAACCGGAGTACCCGGAGGAAACCCACGCCTGTTCTGGAATTGTTGAATAAAAGAACCTTATTTTATCTAAGTGTTCAGTAAATCGTTTTTTCCTTAAAGGCTCTACAAGAGTAGAAGTTGGTCTGAACAGACATCTTTATGGTAACTGATATTTACTGCCAGAGGTTGTCACTGAGCCTGTTTTATTGTTGTTCAACTATTCTTATGTTTTGCAAGTTAATCTTTAACAATGTTTATTTGATTATAAGCATTAAGTATTTTTAGAATTTTTTCCATATGCTCAATGAAGGAATATTCATGAGGTTACTTTTTAAAGCATATATTAATAATTTTTCATTTTTGTAAGTAATGGTCATTATTGATGTATGATTTTATTTATGAATTATTGTGATTTGTCATGTATTATTAACAAAGCTGACATTTTGCTTAAGATTTTTTACATATAAATAATTACAGGAAATGCGTTGTTGTTGATTCTGAAGAAGTTCCAGGTTGCACGCAGAATAAAAGCACTTAATCTTTGTTCTTTTAGTGTTTTTCTGGCGCATGTATTCTTAATGTATTGTTTGCTTTCTAACTTTGATTTGTTTGAAATTATGTTGTACATCTTCTTACTGTATCCATAGGTTCATAGGTTCGTAGGTGTGTACTAAGCTAATGACCCTGGAGCCTTTACAAGCCTAGCCCATAGAAGTGCCCTGGCATCGCGCCGCCCACCGTTAGTTCCCAGTGCCTCTATCAAGGAGAGCCACTGGAGTGATCCCCAGGGGTGAACTTTCTATTTCCCATCCATTCATCAAGATTTCTATTAAAGAGGGCCAGTGAAGTGCTCTAATTGACATGTATGGGAAGTCTATTCCAGAGCATGGGCAGTTTCTGGGTTATGAACCTGTCCCTCCAGCATGTTCGGTTGATTGTGGTAATGATGTTGAGGTCTCTGGAGCATGTGGTGTGGAGGTATTGGGATTTCTTTAGATGTAGCATTTCTAACAGAGCTGGGTCAGACATGGCTTTGTAAGTCAAGCAGAGATTGCCTTTTAGTAGACAATATGAGACAGAGAATAGCTGGAGTTTTTTGAGCCTGTCTGTGAACAATGTGTTTCAGGCCTAGGATCCTCTTCATGAGGTACTTTTGTGGTCTTTCCAGCTGTTGCATATGTCTAGTGAGGTACATGCCAAATGGGGCATTATACTCGATGATTGACCTAATGAGGGAAGAGTAGAGAGAGATGATGACCTCTTTCTTCCTGGATGCAAAACCCTTGGTAATGAGATGTGCCACATAGAAGGACTTTCTGACCACAGTGGCAATGTAGTGGTTGAAGGAGAGGTTGCTATCAACCTGTGTCCCCAGATCTCTTATAACGTCTTCAGTGTTCAGTGGGCTCCCATCAATGTGGTAATTAGTGGGAACTGAGTTTTTCCCAAAGGGAATGACAACGCATTTTTGGCATTAAGTTTAAGGCCATGGTTTCAACACCAGTCATTGGTCTCAGTGAGGCCTTTCTCTAGGATGTCTACATCACTTGGGGAGTTAATAATGGCTCCCAGCTTGCAGTCATCTGTGAACTTCATCAGCCAGAGTCCCTCCTTGTTGGCCTGGACTTCTGAGAAGTAGATGCCAAACAGTAGAAGACCCAGGACTGATCCCTGTGGGACTCCACTTGTGATTGGTCGGCAGTCGGAGTCTGCTACTTTCACACTGTGGGTTCTATCTGTGAGCCAATCTGCAACCCACCTAGTGATATAGGGGTTGATGGCTAGTTTGGTGAGTTTATCAATAATTCCTGAGTGGGGAATGGTATCAAAGGCCTTGGCCAGATCGAGGTAGGCTGTATGAACTGCCTTGCCCTCATCCGCAGCTCTGGTGACTGACTTAATGAAGTCAACCAGGTTGAGCAGGCATGATCTACCCTTCACAAAACCAAATTGTGTGGGATCTGGAGTTTGGAGATTCCCCATAACCTTGTTTATTAGGTCCATGATGATGCGTTCCATAGCCTTACATATCAGACTCATCAGGCTATCATCATCATCATCATCAACAGCCCCCTTTTTCCCATTTTTCTACAGGGGGTCGGGGTATCGTGTTAACTCTCTCGATTCAATGCCACACTCCTGCCTTTTTCAACACTCATGCCTGACTGTCACAGATCTTCTTTCACACAATCCATCCACATCTTTGCTGGATGTCCTCACTTCCTCTTACCTTCTTCCTGTCTGTCCCAAATCTTCCTCACCAGATTGTCCTCTGCTTTTCTACACATGTGCCCAAACTACCGTAGTCTGTTCTCTTTCATCTTTTCTGCAGTTGGAACTACTTTGGCTTCTGCTCTTATGTCCTCATTTCTTTGTCTATCCTGCAGTGTGCATCCTACCACCTTTTTCAGGCACTTCATTTCCATCACCTCTATCTTCTTCAACTGTTCTGCCATTACTGCCCAGGTTTCTGTACCATACAGTAGTACTGGTCACACCACTGTCTTGTACACCTTACTTTTCAGCTTCTTTGGTATTCTTCTGTCATAGACTACATCTGATACTCTATGCCAGTTGGGTGCGGCCCCTCTGATTCTAGCTTTGACCTCTTCATTTAGAGTACCGTTCTCCTCAACTACTCCTCCCAGATACATGAAGCTGTTTACCTGGTCCACTATCTTCCCTTCTGTGTCTCTCCTCAGCTTCTTCTGATTTCCCCAATTTGCTGCCATTACCACTATCTTATCTATGCTTATATTTCATCCCATGTGCCTTCAGATTTGTATTCCATTCTCCTATCCTTTGCTGAAGTTCTAGCTCAGAGTCTGCCTGTACTGCCACATTGTCTGCATACAGCAGCTTTGTTGATCCATCCCCTCTAACCTCGTCAGGCTAATGGGACAATAATTCCCAGTGTCTGTAGTCACTCTCCCTTTATGGAGATGGATAACTGTAGCAGTGCACCATTCAGTAGGGACAAAGCCTAAGGTGAGGCTGTTATTGAACAGGGAACACAGATGTGGTGCCAGTTCACTTTGTAGTTCATGTAGAACACATCCAGGGATATTGTCAGGTCCCACGGAAGCTGTATTCTTGGCCTTGGACAATGCAGCTTTAACCTGTGCTGTAGTAATCCAGAATTTTTATTATCAGTATTACACTTTCCTTCAATAGGTCTGAGACATTTTTGAATTATGTACCATTAGTGTTGGCAAAGTTCATCCAGTACTGCTTTTCTGCAACTTTCTATAACCTTTGCATACTTTGTAATGCAGTTCCTTTTCACTAATAATTGGAAAAATGTTACTGTTTCTAAATGCATATTATTATATTCCACTGCTATCTCTTAAGGCAATGCTGTAGGGACATGTACACACATTCAAAAACATTTACATTCACATATTTTGAAGTCACAGCAGGGCTATATTTATCTTAAGTAATGGCACACATGTATTTTCAGATATAAGCTTTAAAAAGTAAGGAAAATTAATATATATATATATATATATATATATATATATATATATATATATATATATATATATATATATATATATATATATATATATATAAACACAGCAAAAGTTACGGGTTGCCAACTGGCTCACAAACCGGTCACACGCTATCAAAGTGGGTGACTCTACATCAACCAGCAGACCTGTCACCAGCAGGGTGCCACAGAGGTCAGTGCTGGGCCCCCTACTGTTTGGTATATACTTCTCAGAAGTTCAGGCCATAACTAAGGGACTGTGACTGACCAAGTCTGAGAAAGACTGCAAACTGGGTGCAATTATTGAATCCCCAGATGATGTCAGTATACTTCAGGAGGGTCTTACGCAGACCAACAACTGGTGTCTTAGTCACGGTCTCAAACTGAAAGCAAAGAAATCCAGCAACATTCCCTTTGGCAAAAACAATGTCCCCTCACACTATCAAATTAACAACAATACCCTATGTACCTACAAATGGTAAGAAAACTGGGATCATAAGTAGACTGCAACCTTAAGTTTGACCACCATGTGTGTACTGTAGTAAGGAAGGCTTTCTATGTAGCACACTTGATTAGCAAAGGCATCACCTCTAGAGCAAAGGAGGTTATAATCCATCTATAATCATCACTAATCAGGTCCATAATTGAGTATAATGCCTCTTTTGGCATATACCATACAAAGTACCTGCAGCAATTGGAGAGACCTCAGAGGTTTCTAACTAAGAAGATCAAGGGACTCCAGCACGTGCCTTACAGAGACTGACTAAAGTCCCTGTCAGTATCGTATAGCCTTCTTAGGGGAAACTTATGCCTGGCTTACAGAGCAATCTCTGACCCAAACCTAATAAATTTGCTGCACATCCATAAATCAAATGGGACTAGAGCTACCTGTTCCAGGGACCTAAATATGGCCTGCGACTTGAATAGGATGCTTTGGAGGAACAGATTTGTCTCACAGTGACTGCCGTGTCTTTGGAATAGACTGCCAGTTCATGTGAAGCAGAGTACTGCTATGACCCTGTTCAAAAGGTACCTGAACGAGTGGATGGGGCACTGTAAATTCTTACCGGGGATAGTGGCCACAACCTTCTGGACTCGGGCAATCATTAATAAATACAGTGCTTGGTATTGACTACAGTATCTATGGTATTACATTGGGATGAGACGGCTAGGCTTGAGATGACCTCTGAGTTGATAGCCTAGTAACCTCCTATGGTCCTATAATCCTATGAGGTTATCCAAACATTCTGGCTCGAGCTCCACATATGAGATTTTCTAATGTTTGGGGACCATATTACTATTATCTACCTTTGCGTGGGTATTGATGCGTATTTCCGGGACTGAAATTGTGATTCTCAGAATACTGATAATTAAACTGAAATTGTGAGCCTAACCAAGATATATAACCAAGTTAACGACTGCAGTATCTCAGAGTATTCGCTGTTTTTCAAGTAAGTGAGCTGTGAGTTAATATATACGGAGCAGGGATTTGAAGGATACAGTGCCTGATGGGCAAAGCTGCCTAGACATTTTGTTTTAATGTTGAAACTGCACTTTTACAGTCTCATAGTTTCTGGAGTCACTGTTGTGCAACTCAGAGTGATGGATCGGCTTTGTATGCCTATCACAGATTCAAAGTACACCAAAGTTCAAACACAAGAACAGATGATTAATTAATGGGTCAACTTCTAAACAATAATTAAGTAAACAAGTGGGTACAGTAATGTATTTCTTTCAACTTCCTGCTCTCACAGACATACACTGAAGCTCTCCTGACACATCACATCCATGATTATTTTAATAGCAATTAAGTAACTGCCTCTGCCTTCACAGTTTGTCTTCCTCAACTCCCTAAAAAGAGCCACAAATTAGCTGTGCACCTCTGATGTTTGATTGCGTTGACTGTGAAAGAAGATGAAAATAAAAAAATGCTAGTCTCACATGCAAAACTGATGACCAAGTGAAAAGCATTATTGAAATATATAAATACATAACAGTGAAAATTTAACTTTCTTGGCTTTCACACACATAGACTACCTGCTCTGTTATCCCCAAATATTGCCACACTTTATAGACATCTCAAATGTTTGATTGCAATAAATATGAAATAAATTACAGCTAAAATAATGTATTTCAACTTGCTACTCTGAGGAATATACACTACAGTTTCCCAATAAGCCATATCACTGATAATTTAATGGTGGTTTATGTAACTGCATTTATTTTCAGAGATACAATCTGCCTATCCCACTGTCAATGCCCCCGCCAAAAAATAGCCACACTTTATGTATACTTCTGATGTTTGATTGTGATGACCATGAAAGAAGTTACAGTCACAATAATGTATTTCCACTTGCTACATTTAGACACCAACACTGTAAGCACTCTGCCAAATTATATCCATGATTACTTTAATTTATTTTATTTTTATTTTACTTTATTTTACATTTGGTTACCCAGAAAGTCCGACTGGACACAAGTCCTTTTCCAGCAGAGGCTCGGGGAGAAATGCTCCACATATAATAAAAACCAAGATTAATATAGTACAATTTTATAGGTACAGAAGTATGACATTTTACATTTACAACAAGCTGACTTATGATAACACTACTTTAAATGATAACCCAATGATTAAGGTGAAATAGGATAGGTTACACTGTTTGAAGGAAGAACACACTAAGCAGTATGGTTATAGAACATCTGTTCAGAAATAACATTTAAAGCACTGAACAAGAATTAAGTGTAGAAGGAAGATTAGGGTATGAAGAAGGAGACATAAGCTGTAGGAAAAGGTTTACTACTTCACAGTCTGGGAGGTGAAGTTAGTCTGAGTGAGCAGGAACAAGGTGGAGGTAGTCCAGCCAGAAGAGTTGCAATTGCAAATCCAATTGACTTGCAAGTGTGTTTTTAGGCATTTTTAACTGGGTTAAAAGAAATGGTGGCTATTATATTAGTGGGCAGAGTGTTCCATATTTTAGCTATATAGTTCGAATAGAGGGAAGCTCCAGCAGAGGTGTTGGCTATACTGACCTGAAAGAGAAGTTTGTTATTGGAGCGTAGGACCCTAGTAGTGGAGTAAGGATATATTAGGTTTTGTAATGCTGGGGTTTTCTCAGGGTAATAAAGTATTTTTGGGTTAGTATAAGTTGGTTGTAGAGTAGAAGTTGAGGAAGTGCTAGCCAGGTGAGTTTTTTTAGGGCTGAGCAGTGGCATGTGAGATCTGAGCTATTGTAGGTGAACTTTGCTGCTTTGTTATAGCAGACCTCAAGTTTAGTTATATCTGATTTTCTGAGATTAGTGAGGATAGGGCAGGCATATAGGAGTGTGGACAAGAGGTGTGTTTGGACTATTTTTGCCTTGGTGTTGTTTGTGAGGAATTGTTTACTTCTATATAGTCCCCCTATTTTTTATGAACTTTCTTAATGGTGAGTGAAATGTGAATGTCAAACTTCATGTTGCAGTCTATCTCAACTCCAAGAAGTTTGGTGTGAGTGACAGGAAAGATAGCAGTGTTATTGCTAGATGCGATAGTGAAAGTGGGTGTATGAGTGGTGAGGTTGGTCGGTTGGAATATGAGAAGTTTGGTTTTATTGGGGTTTAGTATTAGTTGAGAGTTAGTAAGTCATTCTTCTACAGAGATGGAAGAGGTCTGTGTTTGTAATTGTAGTTCTTGGAGGCAGGGAAAGGAACAGATTAGTGTAGAGTCATCTGCATATTGGATGACTGAGGCATGCAGAGAAGAGATATGGAGTTTGTTAGTAAAGACAGAGAAAAGTAATGGACCAGGGATGAAGCCTTGGGTAATGCCCATTGTAACTGATAATAAAGGAGAGAGTTCTTCCTTCTATTATATGCCTGCTGTCAATTTGCCTTTACTTTCATACATGTATCCCACATACCCAGCTTCCCCCCAAAAAATGTCCATACTTTCTGTATACACCTCTGACAGTCAATTGCAATGACTGAATTATGGCCAAAGTGATATATTTTACCATGCTTCTTTCAGACATTCATGCTGCAGAGCATCCACCAACCCATTTCTGTCACTGATTATTATACCAGTGATAACTGTTTTCAACTTCACATATATAGAGCCAAACTACACCACTCCCCATCAAAAAAGCCAGTTCTGTGTACATTTATGATGGTTGTACAGATCCTCTGACTTCCAAGTGCATCTGCCCACACTATACTGTGAATCATTTATTTTACCATAACTAAGGCCTAATTTCTTCCGCACAGACTTTCTCCATGCCTGACCGAAATCAGGCTGATGTTACCTTTGTGAAGGGGTATATAAAGAAGCAGGGTCAGAAGTGTGGCAAGGGAATTTGGTGCTCAGAGTTACACTCCCTGCTTGTAGTCCCAGGCTCTCCTTGCCCCTTCTCAGACCCCCACCAGTGGTAAGGCCAGTCCCTGTGTAGTAAGAACTAGTCCCTTCCCCCAGACCCCCACCAGTGGCAAGGCCGGTCCTGTGGTAGTAAGAACTACTCTGAAATACTCAACTATGCATCTCTAATTGGACCTATGATATGGGATAGGTCCAAAATGGAGCAGTGATTTTTTTAATACTGAATTTATTTATTTTATTTATTTATTTATTTATTTATTTATTTGCAGTTGGTTTACCACGATAGTCCATTGGGTCAAGATGAACCCGTTTTCAATGGAGTCCTGGGGAGAAAATCTCCAGACATTTTAGGTTACAATAGGTTCTTAGACATGTTTAGACAATGTAAAAACATTGAGTAGACAATACAGATAATAAACAAACAATTACAATTAATACAACAAGAGTATTTTATGACAATAGAGAAGTAGCTGACTGTATTTTTTAATAATTCTTGAAAACAACATTTGGCATCGAATGGAATCAGAGCATTCAGCTCATTAAAAATCACAAATAAATAAATATGATGTTGGCAAAGCAAGGAGTTTTTGATGATGATGATGACAAGATGGAAATGTTTTTAAAATATTATTTTATTATCCTACAATTGTTTATATATAAGGTGTCAGAGGAAGTTATTCATATTGATCAATGGTGCAGTAATCCTAGCTATATGTGTTTTATCCTGCTAAGGATAACAGCCAGCCAGCTTCCAAAGCTTCAGGGCACCTTCCACAAACCCAAACTGTCAGGCATCTCAAGCTGATCTGACTAGAAGACAAGTTTAGGCACCAAGCTTTACTGCTGCTGATAAATACGCTCCTCTGAGGCTTTTGAGGATTGATGGTCAACTTGTGCTTTCCTTTGTTGGGCATTTAAGTTCCCTTTGGGGAAAAAAGCTTCCACTTTCTTAATTCTATTTATGCTTTATTACTTTTGTCACCTCACAGTAAGACACTGTCCGGTTCGATTCTCAGCTAGAGCATCTTCTGCGTGGAGACATGCATGAATGGGTGAAGGTTGTGCGTCAGGGCTGGTAACCTGGCATATAAAACTCAACTACCAATCATTAGCAGACCGGAGTTCCACTGTGGCGACCCCTAACCAGGAAAAGCCGAAAAGACACAACAACAACACAACATTACTTTCCTCTTCAGTAAAGTTATTTTAAAGCTAGGAATGTTTTGTTTTAATGGATTGTCTCAAGACTGTAACATACTTTTTAAATAAGCACTCATTTTTTACAGTCAGTTAAAAAGTGGTATAAAGTAACAGAAAACATTTTTATTGTGGACAATTTGTGTTTATTTTTCTTTTCTGGGGCTGGCATTGAGTTTTAAAGTACTTTTTACTGTGTTTTTTCTGTAAAAAAAGTAACTTTGTGAACCGGTAATAGTTACCAACAATTGCTGCTTGCCTTCCTTTGGAAAGAGGCACCTTTTTAAGATTTTTTAAATGAAATATCTTTATTAAATTATCATGTCTGACATAGGCAATCTTATATATATATATATATATATATATATATATATATATATATATATATATATATATGAAAATACACCATGACTACACAATTTCAATTGCAAACATTATACATTAGGAACCATACTAACACAACTGTAGCTGCAAACATTATACATCACTTTTAATACATCCAGTCATTGTCAGTCAACCATTACATAGCACATTCAGATCCTGCCTCTGTTACTGTCTTCGCTAGATCTAGTAAAGTTGGTTTAGACTTTGATTTCCATTTTCTAGTAATTGTGTTTTGTCAGCCATTATAATTAGGCTCATCAAGGCCCTACTAGGCAATTCCAATTTTGTATCATAGCTCAAAAAAAATATTTCCTTCGTTTCAACAATTTGCTCACTCAGCATCTTCAACAGAGCAATCTGCAGGGAATCTTTAAAGTCTGCCAACTCATTACACTCCCAGAAAGTATGTTCCCAGTTACCTCTTTCTTCCCCATCACACCTCAAGCATTTGCTGTCTGCCTGAGGAAAACTTCTTTGGAGTCACTTAAGGTATAAAAATACCTATGTAAACACTTCCAAGCAAAGATCCTAAATCTTCTAGACTTTGACAGACATATATCTTCCCATTGTTTCTTTGTGAATTGCTTATCCAGTCTCTCTTCCCAATCCTTTCTAACCTCCTCTGATTGATTCTTATGGTTATCATGCAATATTTTAAAAGCTCTTCTAATTATTCCTTTCTTAACAGCAACTTCGGTTCTAGATTTAAGACCCCCCGCAATTTCTTTCTCTTTGCCTATACTTTGATATCAATCCTTGATAGGAAAGCTCCATTATAGCAGTTTGTGGTGGAATATATATACATGCCAATGTAATCCTCCTCCCTTGTCAGTATCCCCTTAGTACTACAAATCTACCATTATTGTCTTTTTATCCTCTTCTATTACTATTGGAGCTCCTCTTGCAATTAATATAAGTACTCCTCTCTTCCTTTTCCTCAGGTATTCTGCTGAATAACCATCTGGAAAACATTTCTTTATCAAATTTACATGTTTAATTCTTTCCAAGTGTGCCTCCTATGGCATAGCTATTTGCACTCTACATTTTTTAATATAGTTCACTACTCTTCTTTTTTTGTATTTATCTGTGAGACCATTAATGTTTAAAGGCATTATAGAAAGCATAACATTCTTGAGAAATTATTATTCCCACCTTTTATATATAATATATTTTTTTGTTAAATGTCTAGTTCCAGCTTTTGGGTTACACACATGTATTGTTTGGCAGGCTAATCTTTTATACAGTTGTTTCTTGCAATCTCTATTTGAGCCTATGTCATGTCTTACAAAACTTTTTGTATTATTGAATACCCTAAAATGAAAATACACACACACACACCCAATATCCCACCTAAAACCTATTAACTTAATAATAGCACACAAAACTATGCACATCTTCAAATATTGAGGTCTTGCCCTCCTAATAGGAACAAATGTTCCAAACTGACAGCCACACACAGACTAGAGCTAACCTAAAAGAAAAGTTATCCATGCTAAGATGCAAGGTACAATCTGTGGTTCTATTAAGTGCTGTCTGGTTTTGTCTTATCTTTATAGCTCTCTCAGCTGGGAAAACATTTGAATGCTTTCAGAAAACATTTTCTCTAAGCCATTTCTCTTTATCAGATTGTCTGCTAGAGACATGAGAACTAAACACTGAGGTGTGATGCCATTAAGTATGAGCCAGTCTTGTTAGGGTCACTGTGCAATATCCACTGGGATATGCTAATGCTCAGCTCTTCCTCTTCCTCCACATTAGCTTTATTTCCGTCTTCTTCTTCTGTCATATCTCGCTCTTTTACAGTCTATAAGATCCTAATGTCTCTTGTAACTCCTTCTCTGTTTCTATACTATATCCTTAAGCTACTGCCCAGTCTGTAATGACCCTATTCTTCTTAACTCTCTCACTATCTTTCTGCATCACTAACTCTTCTGCTATTATTTTCCTAACTGAAATGAACATTTTAATTTTTATGTACTATAACAGCCAGTGTCATACATTGTACTACCTACATACTATTTTTATATACTTTATCTACTCATAGGCTATGAATATATTGTTAGAATGATTGTCTATAATTATATAATAGGTTCATAGGTTCATAGATTAGTACTAAGCTAACTGCCCTTGCGAGCCACTTTAAGCCTAGCCAATTATCCCTTGTGAGACTTGAACCCTGCACCTTGTGTTTGTAAGGCAAACACCTTAATCATTAGGCCACCCCCCCTAACTATAGAGAATTGTCCAGATGTGTAGCATATCTTATAACCTAGTTTACATTCTATCAACTTATTTTTGTATAGCATTCCCCATGTCACTTGTATTGTTTTTGGACTATAATATATTTGTTTTGTACTGTATGTGGAGCTTTTCTCCCGGGGCCTCCATTGAAAATGGGATCTGTAGACCCTGTTGTACCACCCCAGTAAACAAATGTCAGATAAATAAATAAATATGGAACACTGAGACAACTTACTGTTTTGGACGTAACTGTAACTTTATTTATTTTTATTTATCATTTGTTGACTAGGTTAGTCCCACTAGGCTAGCGGCCTATTTTCAGGGGAAATCTGAGGTGGTGTTTGCCCTATTGGAAAAAAATTTGGCCAGGACATCGAGGAACTTTCCTTACTCTTTTTAACAGATGCTTCCAGAGCTTTTAAATCCACCTGAGCTAACATCAACTCAAGCAGATGGGACCTCAGTTTAGCATCTCATCCATAGGACAACACAGTCAGAAGTGCAGCACATCCCCTTGCCCTTGTACTGCATGCAATGTCAGCAATCTAACTGTCTGGTGTGGGAATAAAACCCATAGCCTTCTGCACCAAGGGTGAATATGCTACGTTTTTGTCACTGACACTGTTGTAATAGAAACTGTAATGCTTCTTTCATCTTGTTCTTACCCCTTTCTCCAGATAAAACAAAAGCTGCAATTTTTAACTGAATCTTCCTTTACTCTTTATATTTTGCCCACCTGTTCATTGTTTCTCTTTTGATGTTAAATAACAATTTCTAATCTCTGAGTAAAAGTATCAGTTCTATGTTCATCACCACAAGGCACTGGCCTTTGTATCCCCCAGCCCTAAAGATTTTCAGAGCGGGGTCACTTGGTCACATTGTGCTTGGAGTGAAGTGTCACAACAGCATGAATCTCACAACAAAGAAATACAGCCTCAGTAGTTGTTATTACCTCTACTGGAGTGCAGATTAAGGAACACAATCCTCAGTTCAATTGAATTCTACTCCTCACTGCCTGCAAAAGCACAAATTTACCCTAAACTATCAGGAGCAAAAACATAGGTCAACATATGAAAATCTGAAATACCAATGATTACAAAATTGTGAATCAGAACATCTGTCTTATTATAAAGTATACTCCATGGGCTACAAGGTGAACTACTGAGCAAGTGGGCCAAGCAGAAAGGATGAGATATCACTTTATGTTAAGTCACATCTGTCAGTGTCTCATCCCCCCACTACTTCTTATAAAGATGTGAATACCTTACCCTTTTAACTCAGCAGAGTTTTCACTCATATTGTTCATAATAACCACTATATAATACAGAAATAAACAATCAGTTTAACATAAGGGTGTACATGCATTCCACCCACTGTTATATAGGACTTTCTTCCTCTGTTTTGGATGGAGTGTAACCCTTACTAGCAGTTATTGATCTAGTAAATACCAACTATAATGCATTGACGGACTAACTACAGCAAATTGGAGATTTGTTTTGTAATAAACCTGCTACTGAGATCAAAACCTAGTCATATAGTTAGACTTCAGAACAAAGAAATCGTAAATTTCTGAAGTGAGTCGCAACCAAAAAACTCTACTACATTTATTGCTGCATGGCCCTGCTGAGCAAAATAATCAATCATGCTCTTGTGGCTTGTGTCTAGTGCAACAAAGTTACCCATGTCATCTTTAAAGGTATCAAAACACAATGTGCCAGCATCAGCCTGCTGCACAGAACCAAGGACACTGCCTGTACTGGGGGTCCCAGTGTGATAAATCAGGGCCTTTGGAGACTCTGTCACAAAGAAAAGATGTCAGGGCCCAAAGACTTAGCATCAATAGAAGAAAGACTAAAAGCTGGATTGCAGATTAAATGGACATTTTACTTGCTCGTTGTCTGATGTTTGGGATGATGAATTGGTCCAAAGAGAATCCATTTTGAACTTGGGGTGTCTGCGATGTAGTCAGGGCTTTTATCACTCTATACCACTGAGATGGCTCTCAGTGTGGGTTTTCTTGATAGAGTTTCTTCTTATCTCCCAAAGGCATGCTGATTGATTGGTTATGCTAAACTGTCAAAAATATATGTTGTATTTACCATTTCTCTTATGGTCTGGATATAAAAGGTTCTGAAAAGAAACACTTCTTTTACCTTTTTGGCAAATGGATAAAATTAAAAATTAATAACAACACATAACCTATTACTGTGACCTTTCCAGCATTAAGTTGCTCAGTATCCAAGCCTGATTTTTAAGAACAGTGGACAGATATTATTAGGCCTTCCAGATACTGCCAAGCAGACTAGACATTGTGAATAATAACTTAGATTTAGGCATTGTACATTGTTTACTAGCAACGTTTCTCTTTTTTTATTTCGCTTATTATTGTTATTTACTTATGAAAGGCTCATATTATGCTTTGATGTATGGCATAATTGTATTGCAGTAAACCCCCTCCATCGGACTGAGAAGAAGTGGGTATGGCCTGTGTGACTGATATGCCAAATGGCCATGATGTCATATGCAAATGGTTTCACGACTGACTGACATGCAGATTTGCCAGTGACATCATGCATACATTGGTTGTTGATGGCACATATGGAAATCACCCCTGTGCATGTGATTTGTGAATGCTTCATGATGCTTCCACCTTTTAACTTATCCATGTATGTAACCGGGGTGTTTTATTAAAATCCTAAGTCATGTGATCCCTGGTGACTTTTGTTTTGTATCCCTGGGTGGGCCACACCTAGAAACAAAGTTGCGCTTTTGATGGCATTTCCTGTCTTCTTTCATGCTCATGCCATTTTCTTATTTTGTAATCAAAAGTTAGGGGGTATAACTCTCAACTGCAACACCTTACCAGAAAAGTTCCTCATTCTGATTTTTTAAAAGTGCCATTCTCCTTCACATTAAAAAGATTTATCAGGCATTGTTTGTTAAGATCATTTTAATAATTATTCATCATATTTAACACTGAATCATATTAATTCCTGAGAGTCTTTGCTTGCTTCTGAGTAAAGTATGTAAGCCTATGTTTTAGGTATGCTGTAAGTGTCCTGAGTTTAAGTTGTGTCCCACCTTATGAGGGGTAGTGTTCCCCATTTTGGGGACAGAAAGTTCAGAGGCATGCCATAGGATGAAAAAAAACTAATAGTTTATCATAGGTTCATAGGTAGGTACAAGGCTATCAGCCCAAGGGCCTATGTAAGCCTAGCCAACAAGGTTCCTTAGCTTTCACCACCCAAGAAGGTTATTCTTCTGTGCCCCTGTCGAGCAGGACCACAGAAATGATCCCGGGGATGAATTTCCTATTTCCCATCCACTCATCAAGATTTTTCTTGAAGAGTGCTAGTGAGGAACTCTGCTTGACATAGATAGGTAGCTTGTTCCAAAGTATGGGAAGTCTCTGGGACAGGAATCTATTCCTCCAGCATGTTCTGTTTATTGTGGTGACAAGGTTTAGGTCCCTAGAGCGAGTAGCTCAGAGGGATTGGGATTTCTTTAGGTGTAGCATGTTCAACAGCTCTGGGTTTGACATAGCTTTGTTTGTTAGGCAGAGATTACCTCAGAGTAGGCAATATGCTATGGAGTAAAGCTGGAGTTTTTTTGAGACGGTCAGCATGGGGCATCTGTTTGAGTCCCATAATCCTCTTTGTGAGGTATTTTTGTGGCCTCTCCAGCTGTTGCAGATGTCTTGTGAAGTACATTCCAAAAGGGGCGTTGTACTCAATAATGGGTCTAATGAGTGCAGAGTAGAGGGGAACAATGACCTCTTTCTTCCTGAATGAGAACCCTTTTGTGATGAGGTATACCACATAGAAGGATTTCCTGACTACTGTGGCAATGTGATTATCAAAGGAGAGACTACTGTCCACCTGAGTCCCAAGGTCTTTTATCACACCTTCGGCATTAAGTGGCCTGCTGCCTATGTGGTAGTCCATGGGTACAGAGTTTTTACCAAAGGTGATGACAATGCACTTTTTGGCGTTGAGCTTGAGGCTGTGGCTCTGACACCAGGGATCAGTCTCAGTGAGGCCCTTCTGTAAGATGTCCACATCACTTGGGGACTCGACTATGGCACCTAATTTGCAGTCATCTGCAAACTTCATCAGCCAGAGGCCCTCTGTTTTAGCCTGTGATCCTTCTACCCTTTAACTTATCCACATATTTAACCAGGTTTTTCTTTAAATCCTAAATTGCGTAATCCTTGGTGACTTTTTATTTTTTGTACTCCCACACTACCCCAGCTTCTCTCTGATATACAAGAATTTTTTTCTGCTGTAAAATCCTGGCTTACTGACTGCCAGCTATTCCTCAACCCAAAAAAGTAACCTGCTTCTTTTTCAGCCAAAAAACTGCACTATTAATCTGAACTATTTCAAAACACCACTGTTGAAATTGTCCACCACACCAAGCTGCCAGGTGTTGTCATAGACAATCACCTACAGTTTTATCACCTCATTCAACAAAACATAAAGAAAACCTACCGGAAACTTGGCATACTATACAGAAACAAAAACGCCCTAAACTCTTCTACCCAAACCACGCTCACCAAAACTTTCCTTTTACCCTTCCTGCTTAATGGTGCACCTGTACTTGCCAATTTACAGAGCTCCTCGAGATCCAAAATAGTACAGTGCCAAGTCTGCCACCAACTCAAAAACTAGAACCCACCACTGTATGTCACTAAAAAGTAAACTGGCTAGAATTCCCCAGCTACCTACTTTATTCCCATCTACTAATACTCCACAACATGGCCTACAAACCCCTAGCCTGCCCATCTCTAAATAACATCACCAAACTTTACAACCCAAACAGAACACTTAGGTCTACAGATAAAGAGCTTCTCTCTATATCCAAACCCTCTAAGACAGCTGGACAAACCTTCTATTCCCAAAATGTTGTTAAAGCATGGAACTCTCTTCCACACGTGAGGACTACTGCTAACCTACCTGCCTTTAAAATGGTGCTGAAACAACACATGACCAGCGCTTGGCTGTGCCCATGCACTGATCCAGGCTGACCTCTTCTCCAGACCAGAATAAACCTCCCCTTCACTCTCTCTCCATCTCTACCATCTCTGTCCTGTCTAACTACCTCTACAAAAAGTCTACTCATTCACTTTGTATCTATTACTCATATTTCTTGCAATATTGTGTTTTCTTGTTTATATAAATGTCTAGTTTTCATCTGTCATATAATGATGTACCTGCCACTTGTAACTCGTGCAATTTTATGTTTTCTGTATAAAGTTTGTACAACTTAGTCTCTAACTGGAGCTTATCACCCCAAGCCCCTGCTGAAAATGGGTTCTTTCAGCCCAATCGGAACTTCCCAGTAAACAAATGTCAAATAAATAAATAAAAATTATATTAAGTAAGACTGTAGGAGACATATGACAAAAGGAAGGGCATCTCTGAAAATCAGCAAGAGCTTAGCTGTTTATTAATTTAAATGTTTCCACATATACAGATATATATATATATATATATAAATGTGTGTGTGTGTGTGTGTGTGTGTGTGTGTGTGTGTGTGTGTGTGTGTGTGTGTGTGTGTGTGTCTCTATGTGTGTGTGTGTGTGTGTGTGTGTGTGTGTGTGTATATATATATATATATATATATATATATGTGTGTGTGTGTGTGTGTGTGTGTGTGTGTGTGTGTGTATATATATATATATATATATATATATATATATATATATATATATATATATATATGGGTCTACTTTGCTTAGTTGAATCTCATTTCACTGAATTTCATTTCACCCCGACCACATCGCTGAAAACACAAATTACTGAAAACTCATTTCACTGAATCTTATTTCACTCAAGTGCAGTTAGTATATAAAGCACTTTGTAGACTACTGTAAGGCAAGTAAAAGGTATATGCCCTTTTCCCCAATGTAGTGTGATCCCGGACTTAGTATATATAGTTGGGGGGGAATAGCCCCCCACCTTGTTTGTTTTATATTTTATTTTACCAAAAACTTCAAAACAATACATTTTAAACAATAAGGCATGCATAGTTACAACACTAATGACTAACTCTATACAGAAGACCATATGTACTCAAAATAAGAGGGGGCTACACTCCACACACCCCAC